>NC_056748.1:724326833-724504333 GCF_019279795.1 Protopterus annectens
AGATGTGACAGTTGTACAACAGGAAACATCAGCCCGACCTCTCTATAGGTAGTGTATGCATAACAGCAGAAGTCCCCAAAGGTCATGCATTGCAATGTGTACTGGTGTACCATGACCACATTGGAAACCTAGACAGTATCATGTAACATACATGTGCTGCACAACCATCCCCTCACCCCACCTCAGGTCCACCATCCCCATCTGTACTGTGCTGGTGCCACTGTACACCTTTATGTTTGCCATTCATTTGCTGGGACTAGGCTGTTACATGTGGTGTTCAGTGTTTGGGACACTGCAAACTGACACACATGTGTAGGCCATAGTTGTCAAGCATCTTCAAAAAGGCTGAAGGTGGGGAGGGGGGTGTCATCATGACACACCAGTGCACTGCAGCAGGGATCCTAAGGATGCTATGAATGGCTGTATCTGCACACAGTCAGGTTCAGGAACTGTGGCAGATGTAACCCTGACTCCACAGCAATAGAAATGGGAGTGTGTGAACTCCAAGGTATGTGCACGAGTTGACCTTGCAATCATGCAGAGTTGGGGGACATGTGTAGGGCAGAGTGACCATATACTGACAAATGCAGATGGCCCCTGCTAGTATACCCCTGCCAGGAATAGTGGCTGCTGTAGTACACATAACAGTAGGTGCAACAAACTGTCATGATAAGGGAGTGCACACATATGCACCCACAAAATGTATGCATCACGGTCAAAATTCAGCACAACTAACCCACTTGTTAGACACTGCATTTGAATGCACAGGACATATGTCACATATCAGGCTCATGTAATGTTAACATATGCAGTGATGTGGTCCCATGGCATATCAAGGAAGAATGTGTCATATCAATAAGGGTGTGTACACTCCCCATAGCCACGGTAAGTTCTGACATTTGTCAGTGTAATAGTATCGTATTGGTCATACATGCACTGTTGATGTTGAGATCTGCAAATCAGACATCAGGAATTCACAAGTGACATCTGTCCATATATCATCCCAGGTATGTGTCGGACAAACACATCGGGGCTGTGAGCATTAGAGCAGACATAACTGACACAGTACTACACATTCAGCAATGGTGTGTACACCTGTGAGGTATGGTGCACAGTATATGGCAGGGTGCAGAAAAGGTGCACAGCAATATTGTGTACATGGGTGCAGTGTATTCCAGGGGAAGGGGCATCACCTACTAATACAGCCCATGCATCACACACATGTATACTGTTGCTAGCATGGACTGACTATAGCTGCATTGCATGCTGTTGAGTACCATATCGTATACATGCTGACAGATGGATAATGGGAGGTCTGTGTGTACTATCTTTGTGCCACCTCACCTGTAGGTGTATGTGTGTGTGTGTGTGTGTGTGGGTGTGTGTGTGTGTGTGTGTGTGTGTGTGTGTGTGTGTGTGTATGTGGGGGTGGGGGAGTTATTTTGTCTGTAGGTGCAATCCGGTGGAGTGGAGGGGGTTGATGCATGTAGTATGTGTGTGTGTGTGTGTGTGTGTGTGTGTGTTTGTGTGTGTCTGTGTGTGTGTGTGTTTGTGGGTGTCCATGTATGCACATGTGTGATTGTGGGGTTGTTCATACATCAGTACTTCCCTTTGGAATCATGCAGTAAATGGACATGGACTGACACATGAGACACCAGGAATACTTGTCTGATATGTAATCTCAGGACAGCTGATAGTATAATAAAGTCTGTAGCATGGAACATGCATTGGGAGGGAAACTACACACCAGGTATACCATTACAATTGCAATCAGCAGAAAGGTGAAGGACTACCCATGTATGCAGCACTACAGATGCATTGGGGAATTACTA
Organism: Protopterus annectens; assembly: GCF_019279795.1. Classification (NCBI taxonomy): domain Eukaryota; kingdom Metazoa; phylum Chordata; order Ceratodontiformes; family Protopteridae; genus Protopterus; species Protopterus annectens. Next base: position 724,328,666 of record NC_056748.1, read on the forward strand.
GACAACACCAGGGAGTGTATCCATATATTACTGTTGTCCACATAATAAGTTGATTGAGCAGCAGATCTTGCATCTACTGAGCAATAGTTAAGTATGACACTCCAGTGCATGACATTATTGAGTGAACGTAGTAGCCCCTTACATATGGGGGCCATGCTCACAATGTCTGGACATACCCAGGGTGAACAATGGATGACAGCAGTGAGGCCTTGTAAAACCTACTCCAATCAAGTCTAAGAGGTAAAGGAGTAACAGGTCATGTGTTGTGAACACTTGTCTAGGCATTTAGAAGAATGATACATTAATGAGTGTATGTTACCAGGTGTGATGCAGGATGGGGAACTTATGTGAATAAACTTGGGACTGTCTGTAAACTCAGAGACAGGTAGGTAGCATGGTGGAATTTCAGGGTGTGTGTGTGTGTGTGTGTGTGTGTGTGTGTGTGTGTGTGTGTGTGTGTGTGTGTGTGTGTGTGTGTGTACTGTTATGCAATGCTGTACAGGTCTTAAAGTGCGTTTCTTATTTTCCCCTCACAGGTGGTGAGGTGGGTCAGGGTCCCTCCTGCATGCAGTCTAATGTTGGTGTCCATACAGACACTGAAAATGATGGTAGGACTGTTGAGGCACAGGTGGGTTTGTCAGAGGCCAAAACTGTGCCATTATTTGACATACCCCTGTTATCCACCCAACCCTGCACACAGTCACAGTGCCTATAAATACCCCATCACCAGTGGTCATAGCAGAGAGACAGTTGGTGGTTGGTGGCAGTGCACTGGAGAGTGTAGTATCTATGCCTGCTTTGTCTGGAGATAACAGGCATAGCCGGATGTCCAGCAGGGCACCGCATAGGCAGATATACCAGGGTGCTCATGGGATGGCCGCTGGTCATCATGCCCCTGGCAGAAGTGCCACAACTGGTACTACCAGGCGCATGTTTCAGACTGTCATGGGGGTGCAGGCACGTATGGAACTTTACACCAGATAGGGTCTGGGGCTGCTTTCCTATCTGTAAGTTACAACTTCCATGAACTTGCAGGTGCCCTCCGTGATTATACAGAGGTCATGGATAGATGGTTGGGTGAGATAGTGGGCCTCATCGACTGTGGATTGTCCGTGCTAGAACATGTGGTGGGAGTGGGACAACAGCCGCATGGATGTAGGCCAGCAACAACATCTGGCAGTCAACGTGGATGTGCAAGGACACCAAGCCACTCCTGTACTGGCAGTACCAGCCCCAGCACTGCAGGAGGGGCACTGTCCACACCACAGCAGGCCATGTGCATGTGGCCCTGGCCAGTCCCAGGAAGGACCTGGTTTCAGCGGACATATGTCATCATCAGGGGAAATTAGCACATCGAGGCCTGTACCTGGACGTGCCCATGGAAACCCCGGCAGGCACAGTCTGCGCATGCATGGCCGGAGGCGGTGAACTGTACACCCTGCCAGGTTTGGTCTGCAGCTGTCCAAAAAACACCTGCATAGGGCAGCCACATGGCAGAACTGTGTGCATGCATACCCACACACTATACAATCACACCTAGGGCAACCAGATACCGACACACACCACAATATCACACCCATATCAGCAAATTACACCCCTCACCCACACACATGGTGTCAAACATATGGCCCACCCTCAGTCTCTAGCAAACCAACAACACACCCTGTGCATATGATTATACCTGTGCCACATCCCTGTAATCCATAAAATCAATGCAAGGACAGGCTAATATGGTTCTGATGCACACAGTGACTGTACTACAGTGTACCAATGTACTGCTGTGTAACATGTTGTCAGCAGTAATGTTTAATGCTTACATGTCAGGTAATGTAGCTGTCCAGCCATGATGAATTGTATCTGTTAGTAACACTGAGTGATTGTGCTCTCCATAATGTCTTCCATTTGTGTTGTAGGTGTACATATGTCAGCAGGAGGATGGTCTGCTGTCATATCTCACAAGGGGTATGGTGCTGTGGTGACACCACGGCTATGCCATATCCTGTGTACAGTTGACACGTCACAGGTCTTTATAACAGGTACTGCCTGTGCCACATGGACATGTGGCCCCCTGGGACATGTATAATCAGCAATCTGAAGTAGATCCCTCCACATACACCCACACTCTTAACTGGCAACACTGGGACTAGACCCTAACTAAGTATGTAGTGCTACTGGTGTGTGTGGCTTTCATTGCAAACACCACACAGTGTTTAGGATGAGGTGTGTTCCAGTTACATGTTACATGCAGAACATCCCCAAGCATGTACAGTATGGTAATGAGGGATGTAATGGTTGTATATGGACAATACGTAGAGTGACATACCATCATGTACACATTAACAGACACATAACAGACAGACACACATCCGAGAGACCTAGGCCTATCAGTGCTAACTAACTTGTCAGTGTGTCCAATGTGTTACAGGTAGGCTGCACACAGCACATGCATAACTGGGCTGGATTGTGTTATCAGTTACCTGTATGGTAGATGGTGACAGTGGTCACCATACAGTGGTACATGGGACATGTACCGGGGGTACCATGGTGTAATGACAGTGTACACAGCACCCACACCCCACTGTGGATATTGTACACACTGGAACCCATGATGACACTCTGACATACCCACCATCACACATTGACCACGACTGTGATACAACCCATTGTCCATCCCAACAGTGGTACTACAGGGATATCCATCTAATGCACATGCCACAGGCATAGTAGGGTAATGCATTGTCATGCCTCTCTTAAGGACAGCAACATCACTATCCATACTACTGTGTGGCAATGTGTATTGTAATAGGAGTATGTGACCTCGGAATGCTGTACCCTACAGATACACACACATGCACACACTTGCCAGAATTCAGTGGGTATCCCATGCCTACCAACCCATTTGTACAACAGTGTTGTGCTGGTACTGCAAGGCTCAGGAAGCCATTAGGGAGAGGAGCGTAACGGTACATGTAATGTCCAGTACAACAGCAGCCACATCTAACTATGGCAATGGATGTTGCGGGTGGGTGTGAAGGCCCTCATGGTATTCTCAACTACAGGTGTACTAACACACAGACACTGATATCCTCAGCAATGCACACGTACACATTTGTCAGTACTGGGGTGCATTGCTGCAGGTGGTCATAGGTGTGTACCTGGCTATTGTCCATGGAGAGATGGGAAGTGTGTACAGTGGTATCATGCCACCTGCTATGTGCCAGCAGGCAATCTGTCTACAGACACCACTGTGGTGACCCTCAGGGTAAGAGTGACATGCATCAGGCAATCCTCTGTGTGCCTCCTGCAAATGGCCAGTGAGGTGATCCACTTGACATGTATGCAACATGTATTACAAAACATGGTTAGTGTCAGTGTTGTAGACCTACACCCAAGCATGTTCTGTTGACTGTGGTAGTGTAGTGGAGGTACCTGTGGCATGTGGTGCGTACAGAGTGTTGTGTCCTATCTGTGCCAGTTATAACACAGTTGGGCGGACATGTCAGTGTCAGTCAAGCGCAGGTTTCCTGTACGTATCCAAGCTGGACACCTGCCATCTGCACATCTGTACAGGAACTGACAGACATCAGCTTGCCAACTATCTATGCAGTAGGATAAATGTGTTGACAGACAGACGTCTGACACTAATATGTATGCCATTACTACATGTTGGCAGCCCTCACTGACATGTGCTATACAGACAGTAGTCTACTGTTACTTTCCACATGTCAGATCATTATCCAGTAGGGGATATATACTGTGACACAGCTCACATATCCATCTATACATGCAGGGGTGCTTGCTACCAGTACTACAATTAGCAATCTACTCTTGCTTGGGAAAGCACTGTCAACAGTAGTAACGGCATGATACACAACATGCCAGTGTGACAGCACATGACCTGGGATACTACCCTTGTATTTAACACATTTACATGGCTAAGAGTGATGTACGGGTCTTATATACTCGAGTGTCCCAGACATGACACTCACACCCCTTGCTACTGTAATGACAGCACATAAATGTATGTTTTGTACATGGCATTACATACACTTATTACAGATGTCATTACCCTGCTATGTTATCAGACTGGGATGTGAGCACTGGTTACCAGGGCTGAGCCATGCTTTGCAGGTGCTAGCATTGCTGCAATATAACAGCTAAGCATATTTGTGCACTGGTAAGTGAAGCCTATATAGTGTAAGCGTACATACATTTAACAGTGCATTAGCACTGCTTAGCCCATGCAAACATGCTTAAAGCTGCTCAAAACTGCCTTAACCACTCTGTATCCAGCAGCCCTTGATCTGCCCAGCAACAAAATAAACGGCCCTTGCAGTTCTTGAACACAGGACCCTGTACACTATAGTCACAACAGTTACCCACTATGCCATGGCAGCTGTGAAGACAGTTGTTGTTTTTTTCCAATATATCTGTCAGTACACATATTGAATAGTACTGAACAATTGCTGTGACTTCTACAATTGTGTATTACTTGTTAGTGATATTACTGTTGCATCACATATGTTGTTATATCTAAATATGCACATATCAGATACATACAGTGTGATACATCTGGGAAGGTACACACAACAGTAATGTTTACACATGACAAGAATATGGATATATACATATACATATGTAGATATATGTCTACATGTACATACACATATATATTCATATATATGTATTTATACACATCTATATAGTGCATCATATATATGGCCATTTATAGATCTCTCGTATGTATGTATGTATGTATATATATATATATATATATATATATATATATATATATATATATATATATATATATATACGCACACATCATATATGTACAGATATACCTATTTATGCCAATATATATGTAGATATCCACAACTATATGTGTGTGTGTGTATATATATATATATATATATATATATATATATATATATAGCTCTGTATATGTATATAGCTATATGTATATATATATGTGTATATATATATAGCTGTATATATATATAGAGCTATATATATATATATATATATATATATATATATATATATATATATGTATACACACACACACACACACACACACACACACATATATATATATATATATATATATATATATATATATATATATATATATATATATATATATATATATATATATATATATATATATATATATATATATATATATATATATATATATATATATATATATATATATATATATATATATATATATATATATATATATATACATATATGTTTACCATATGTCCAGAACATGGAGTGGAGTCTTACCTCAGCACCAATAGTCTCAACCTCTTAGTGCAAGGGGATGTCATGTATGTATTGCAGGTATGTATGTAGACTGTTGCTACTGTAACAGCGGTTGTCTTAACAGACATGTTGTGTGTGGAAGGTCACTCCTGCTATTGACATGTATGCCATTGGTTACTGACAGACATCCTAAGGACATCATAGTACAGTACCACTGATAGCACAGTAATGATCCTGTGGACTACAGCAGAGATATGACCAATATATGTGGACAGTCTGGCACTCTCTGGTCAGTCCAGAGGTATACACAGATTCCCTTTGTATGAGACATGTGGACCAAGCCTGACAATGTGGATGTTAACAGCCATGTACATGGGTATATCATGTAAATACTGGACTACACATGTCCACACAGTTTATGCATTCACACACACCTGTCTGTCCTGACACATAATAACTGGTGGTGCAGAGGTCACATGGCCACATACTACCCAGTAGTTAGTGACATAAATCTGTACAGAATCCCACTGTTTTGTCAGAAATACACAACAATTATGGTGGCCTGGCAGCAGTACATCTTGCAAATATCCGGACATAAAATCACACTGGGTAATTACACTTAGCTGCTAGGCATGTAACAAAGCACTGTGCAAACTACTGGCAGACTGCCACAACACTGGCCTACATTTTGTATGGGGGGAATACACATGTACCTGAAAATATAGCAGGCTCTACAGGCATGTCACAGCACAGAGTAACAGACACCTGTGAGAAAGTGCATACCCACAACCAATGTGAACACAGACACAGCCACATATGGTACACAAGCTTAATATGACACTATATAGACTGTCTGATAAACACCATCCTCATATGTTTCACTTACACATTAACACTAAATAAACTGGGAGACGACACAGTGTGGTCCAATGCCTGTCTGTGGTTTGGCCCTACAAACATGTGAGCCGATAGGGTACCATACACTGGAGCAGCATGTAACATCAGATAGAACAGGACCAAGAACAATGACATCTATTACAGTCTGTACACAGGCCAAGGTACGTATTTGCAATACACATACTGTCGACAATCACCATATGTACATGGACCCCATTACTGTACACACAACCACAGAATGCCTAGGTTATGTCCTCAGAAAGAACCCCTACTCTACATAACATGTCTAGCAGTCTGATATCTGACTGGCTTATCAGGTATGATGTCAATAAATAATGGTGTACAGAACATATGCACCTCTTACTGCATGACATATGTACAAAGGTTGACAGACTTCTGGCTGGAACCACAAACACTGGGCCAATATTGGTATGTTGCTGTGATACCCTCATGCATTTACTGTTGTAACAGGGTTTGTTGTGACATATGTCCTATGAGGGGTATGATGACAGTAACTCTCATGGCTGTCACCACGTACTGACTTAAGTCCTCAGACTATGCTGCTGCAGTTCTAAGATAGGTGATCTGTGAGTAACACAAGAAACATAAGACCCCAAATAACCCTACAGGTGGGAGTTTCCTCAAACACATAACACTGTCATGACAGGTATTAAATCATGTAGAACAGCCATATCCACACAAACCCTGTTAAACCAACATTCTGTAGTCATGTCTGGCAAATCTCCCTCCTGTTTGTTGGCTTGTCTCCACAGTGTATGTTGTTAGAGGTATATCCCAATACCATCTGTGATGCTGCTTGCTAAACTGACATGAGGTCCTGCTCACAGTGAATGAAAAGGCCCAACACCCACATGATGTTCCTAGGTATAGGAGTGTGATTCCATGCAGTTGGATATGGGATTGTTACCACAGCTGTTCCACATGCAATCAGATAGTGGGGGACTGCAGTTCATGCAGAGGCCATCGGCTGATCATGAGCATCACTTACAAAACACAAGCTGCTGCCTAAGCAAAGCAGGTGTCCTTCTCCACATCCATAAGAGAGGGAGTGAGAGAGACAGACAGAGACAAAAAGACAGTGAGGGGGTGGGAGAGTAAAACCTAAGCATGTTTGTGTCACACACTTAGCAGTATGGAGTTTCAAACCCCTGTTTGACTATGAATTGCTATCACATGTCTATGCAGTTATTGCATGCGCCACAGAGCTTACATGTTGGGGAGCTGTCCGAAGGTATATCTGATGGTGAATGACATCTGCAACAGTGATATGGGAGGGATAAGGTAGGTGCGGTACACGTGCCTGTCCACATGAACAGGTATCGACGTCGACACAGCCACACTCTCTCAGGGACTCACACATATTAACACAGTTGGCAGGGTCAGGATTAGACTTCCTAACTAGCTAGTTTGCCACAATACAGTAATACGCAGTTATCACGTGCACCACAGGGGTTATTAGGATGATATATTTGCAAAGGGTATGTGAAGGTGCATGACATCAGAAGGCATGTTTCAGTAGGCCAATGGGAGGTGTAGTGAGTGTCAATGGGGGGAAATCATTATACTCCACACACACACACACACACACACACACACACACACACACACGTTGCCAGTACTGACATGCATGGGTGTATTGCTTCACAGGTGTGTAGTGGTTGACTGTGCCAGAAGGCTGTACAAGGCTAGGTAAAGGGTATAGCTTGGCATCAGGCCACATGATAATGGTCTGCAGTGTGGCTCAGGGGAGTAGTGTCTGGATTGGCCCACACAGGTGGGTATTGTATTCACCATCTAGTCATCTGGGTTACTATTGTGGGTGGCCAGTGCTGTGCAATGCTTGCCATGTATGTGTTCTATAATCTGTGACATGGACGGTGTCTGGGATGTGCACATCCCACATGCACATTATGTGACATGTGGAAGGGTACTCTGGGTGTCTGGAGCATGTTGTGTACACAGATTGCTATCCTCAGATGTACCATTCCTGGCCTTGTGTGGTGGGAACTGGCAATGGACACCAGGTTGACCCTGCACCTAAACTGACAGCAGGATACAGGTATTCCCTGGTGTCAGTGGCATCTGTCCATACAGGGCATGTGTGTTTAAGGCATGGTATGTCCTTTGTGGGTTACATTTGATGGCACTATAGTTGTTGCAGGTGTCTAGTGGGGAACATAGTGAGGGAACACTGTATGCAATTTTGTGCCTATTGTAGTGATGGGACAGAGTGCCATGCTGTCTGTAGTCCACTGCAATCACACCATGGTTACTATCTGTGGGCAGTATGCAAGGAACTACCAACAAAGTGGTTGTTACCTAGCCGAGTGTGTTTGTGTATGAGACATGGGTTGATAGTGTTCTCTGGGTAATACAAGGGTTGCCTAAATTATTCGCCAGGCCTTGATGTCACATGTATGGGTATGGATAGTCAACCTCAGCGTCTCTGCTGTTTGACATCTGTTATTCTTTAAGGTGGACATTGTGACATATATTAGTCCCACCATATAAGAAATTTGCAAAACCTGCTTCACAATGAGTCCAGTTGTTACACACTCAGAGCCATCTCCACACAGGATACGAATCACAAACACACACACACATGTGCACACACACCAAGCCTCACAGTTGCCATGTCTGGGATTGGAATTTCAACCTAACTAGTACATCACACTACAGCATTATGCAGTTATAACAGGTGCCATGGAGATTACTGTGCTGCTCCTTCCCCAAAGGTGTATTTCAATGTGAATGACATCAGCAGGCTTGCCAAAGAAGGGCACTGAAGGTTGTAGTGACTGTGAATGGCCTCAAAAGTATTGCTCCCTACACAGACAAACACATACACAAACATCCATACTTGCCATGTCTGGGAATAGAACCCCTACCTAACTAGTATATCACACTACAGCATTACACAGTTATAGGACGAACCACAGAGATTACTGGGCTACTTCTTCCCCAAAGGTGTATATCAAAGTGAATGACATCAGCAGGTTTGCCAAAGAAGGGCAATGGAGGTTGTAGTGAATGTGAATGGCCTCAAAAGCATTGCTCCCTACACAGACAAACAAACACACAATCATCCACACTTGCCATGTCTGGGAATAGAACCCCTACCTCACTAGGTATATCACATTACTGCATTATGCAGTTATAGGCCGCACCATGGTGATTACTGGGCTACTCCTTCCCCAAAGGTGTATTTCAAAGTGAATGACATCAGCAACCTTGCCAAGGTTGGGCAATGGAAAGTGTAGTTCATAGGTTCTTAGGGTCATACGTTGATACTAGGCTATCGGTCCTAGGGCCTATACATGCCTAGACATGACAATTCTCTAGCTATGACTTCCCACAATATATACTTCCCTGCAACCCAGCATAGCAGGGCAGCTGACATGATCCCCAGGGTAAATGTCCTATCTCCTATCTAATTGCCCAGGTTCCTTTTGAAGAGGGCCAAAGAGGCACTCTGCTTGACATGTATGAGCATTCTATTCCAGAGACTGGGGAGTCTCTAGGTCAGGAACAGATCCCTCCTGCATGTATTGTTCATTGTGATGACAGGATTTGGATCCCTGCAGCATGTGGCTGTGAGGGTTTGGAATTCTCTAAGTGTAGCATGTCCAGCAGCTGTGGGTTTGACATGGCATGGTATGTTAAGCAGAGATCGCCTCTGAGAACACAATATGTGACAGAGTATAGCTGGATGATTTTCAGATGGTGAGCATAGGGCATCTAGTTTAGGCCTGTGGTGATTCCGTGAGGTATGTCTGCAGCCTCTCTACTTGTTGCAGATGTCTTGTGAGGTACATACGTAACAGGCCATTGTAGTCTGTACTGGGTTTACTGAGAGATGCCTACAGTGGGACAATGGGCTCCTTTTCCTGGATTTAAAGCCCTTAGTGGGAGTTGTGCCACATAGGTGGACTTCCTGACTGTTGTGGTGATGTGGGTATCAAAGGTGAGACCACTGTCCACCTGTATCCCTAAGTCTATTATTACACTTTAGATGTTTAGTGTACTGCCACCTATGTGGTACTTCACAGGTATGTGTCCCTTCCCAATGGGGATAACTACATAATTCTTGGCATTGATCTTGAGGCCATGGCTCAGGCACCAAGCATGTCTTTCTGTAAGGCCCTTCTATAGAATATCCACATCATGTGGGGATTCAATATTGGTTCCCAGCATGCAGTCATCTGCAACCTTTGTTAGCTGGTGTCCCTTACCATTGGATTGTACTTCAGAGAAGTAGATGCCAAACAAGGGCGGTGCCAGGACTGAGCCCTAAGGTACTCTAACTGTCACTTGTCTGGGGCTTGGGTTGGTGTCACCTACATTTACAGTGTGGGTTGTGTCAGTACAGCAGTTGGAAGCCCATCGGGTGACATTGGGAGTAATGGCCAGCTTGATACATTTATCTATGATTCCAGACTGGGGGATGGTACTGAAGGGCTTGGCGAGGTCCAGATATGCTGTGTAAACTGGTTTACCTTCATAAACTCGAATCACAGTGGTTCGAGTGCTCATATGAGCAACTCAAAACCATGAAACTGAAAACGTCGACAGTCCTTAATGTTTGAAAAACAGCAAATCGAAAAGCAGATTTGCTGTTTTTCGAACATTAATGTCGAACAAAAAAAAAATGAAGTGTAAAGCAGGGGGCATGCCCCCCTGCACCCCCCTACTTTATTATTCTAACTCCGAGATTGCACTACAGTGGGAAAAGGAACCATTTCCTGATCCCCACTATAGTGCACTCCACCCCAGAATATCGAATGTGCAATGAGCGAATGTCACTGAAAATTCGCTCATTGCACATTCAACCTTTTTTCCATTCGGCGTTTGCAAACTTTGAAAACTGCCTTTTGGAAAATTGCTGTTCACCCTTGTGCAATACGCACATGTAAAGGTAAACAGTGTGAACCACCTTACCCTCATCCACGGCTCTGGAGACGGATTCACAGTTGTCATTCAGGTTGAGGTGACATGATTGGCCCTTCACAAACCAAACCTGGTTAGGGTCCAGTGTTTGCAGGTTGCCAATGTCTTTGTTTTCATTTCCATGATAATACATTCCATTGCCTTGCAGAGCAGGCACATCATACTGCTGGGGCTGCAGTTTATAGAATCCAAGCTGGATCCCCCCTTGTGGACTTGATATAACTGCAGCTGTGTGCCACACAGTGGGCACAAAGCTTGAGGTGTGGCTATGATTAGACATGGCACGTAGGTGAGGTGCAAGTGTAGTTTGTAGCTCGTAGTACACAGCCCGGGATGTTGACTGGTCCCATGGCTGCTGTTGTCATAGCTCTGTAGAGTGTGGTTTTTACTTATGTGGCCATTATTACTGGCATATGGCAATCTATACGTGTTGAGATGGACCTTTGGGGGGTTGGGGGGTGCAGTTGGCACTGAATCGATCTGCCAAGCTATTGGCAATATCCCTGGGAGGAGTAGATTTAGTATCAGCCTGTTGTAGCTCACAGCAGTTCTGAGCAGTGCCATTTAGATTCCTCACATAGCTATGGAACAGCTTGCAATTGTCTCTGGCATGTGTGGCTATATTATGTTCGTAACTAGCTTTGGTGGATGTTATGAGGGGTATCTGCCTCATACTGTAGCTGGTAAGGGAGTATTTTGCATCCTGGAAAGTTCCCCATTTCTGCAAGAGTTTCCTTCTTTTGTTGTACAGTATGTTTATGGCAGGGGGCCACCACATTGGCATCCTTTTCTTGGATGGGAAGCATCTTGGTTCAATATTGGATGGCACAATTCATGCACGAGTGGTTGTGCTCATACAGTGGCTTCATGTATGATTCAGCAGTTGTCCTTTCAGTTCCCTTCTGCATGTGTGTCATGATGTTAGTCACATCTGACATGTGTAGCAGGACATTGGCTTTGGAGATATGTGTTATGGAGGTTTCCTTACTGGGGTGTGGGGGAGGGTTGTTGATGTTAAGGGTGGTTAGCTCATGGGCATACCTGACCACCGATGGGGTGACCATAGGTGTGGAGCATTGTTATCCCATGCTGGTAATGACCAAGTCTAGGATATATGAGCCCCTGGTGGGACTATGGGTTACTTGATCTAGGGCATTGGGAATTATGACTTCCAAAAACTGTTGGGCATACATATTGGTACACAAGTAGTTTTCCCAGTTAATGGCAGGGTAGTGTAAGTCACTCAGTATTAGGGTGTTTGCTCATATCCTAATATTTCACAGTATGTTTCAAAGGCTGTAGTGGGTATCGTGGGGCATGGTGAGGGATCCGTAGCAAGCTATATAATTTGGAATGCAGTTTAACCTACTGCTAGTTTCACCGGGGGTATTTCAGACACATTCTGTTGGGGAAGTAGCCTGGTGGTTTGAATATCCTTGGTAAATATGGACACTCCTCCACCTTTATTGTTTTGGTCCTGGTTTGGTGGCCAACAGGTGTGGTGAGAGCTGTACCTGGCATTGCAGGGGTGCTCTCTGGAGGCTTGGACCAGGTCTCTGTTTCTGCACAGTTTTCAATGTTCTCCATTTGTAGGTGTGTGTAGTGACTGTGAATGGCCAAAAAAATTGATCCCTACACACACTACCAAACACACACACAGAGTTTCACAGTTGCCATGTCTGGGCATAGAACACCTACTTAACTAGTTTATCACACTACAGCATTATGCAGTTATAGGCCGCGCCATGGAGATTATTGGGCTACTCTTTCCCCAAAGGTGTATTTCAAAGTGAATGACATCAGCAGGCTTACCAAAGAAGGGCACAAGAGGTTGTAGTGACTGTGAATGGCCTCAAAAGCATTGCTCCTTACACAGACAAACTAACACACACAAACATCCACACTTGCCATGTCTGGGAATAGAACTCCTACCTAACTAGTTTATCACACTACAGCATTATGCAGTTATAGGATGTGCCACAGAGATTACTCCTTCCCCAAAGGTGTATTTCAAAGTTAATGACATCAGCAGGCTTGCCAAAGAAGGGCACTAGTGATTGTAGTGACTGTGAATGGCCTCAAAAGCATTGCTCCCTACACAGACAACACACACACACACACACACACACACACACACACACACACACACACACACACACACAGTTGCCACGTCTGGGATTAGAACTCCTACCTAACTAGTACATCACACTACAGCATTACGCAGTTATAGGACATGTCACAGAGATTACTGGGCTACTACTTCCCCAAAGGTGTATTTCAAGGTGAAGACATCAGCAGGCTTGCCATAGTAGGGCAATGGGGAGTGCAGTGTGTGCATGGGCCGTAACCCATTCATCTAGAGGCAGACACACCACACTCTGGCACACACAGGTTTATATTCCATTGGCATGTGTATACAACTGCTAGATGACTACCGACTTGTACTGTCATGTTGCACAGTTAGCACTAGCACCACATACTCTATAATGCTGAGGTATTCCAGAGGCAAATGTCTATGGTGATTGACATTTGCACATCATGTGGTTTTAACCAATGGGATGTGTGCTGGGTGGGACAGTCCTCATGATGGAAGGCTCTTTGTCACTGTCACTCACTTGCACAAATCTATGTATGTGTACTTTTGGCCTATTATAGTGTGTTGTCCTTGGATATATGTGTGTATTCCTATCCAATGTGTGTGCAAAGCATGACTGGTGCATACTGAGGAGTGTATGCACTAACATCTGCGACTGTCAGATATGTATGGTCCACTGTTGTTGCCAGACATGGGCTTCATTTCTCTAAGTGTGTGAGCATGCCCAGTATGACCTTTCAGTATTTTGTTGTCTGAAATGTCCTTCATTTCTCTAAGTGTGGGAGCATGCCCAGTATGACATTCTGTATTGAATGGGTGAATCCATTCCAGGTAGATTGTACTCCAGTGTGGACTTTTGTGTTCTACACCTACAGCTAGCAAACTGTTTCTGCAGGATATCTGTAGATCAGTTGACAATATGGGGTCTAAATGGGCAAAGGATACTGGGTTACTGTAGGTAACTGTGTCTGTGTTACTTCTGCTACACTGTCCCGGTGTTAGCAGAGATATTCATTCATATGTACTGTTATACACTGTGATGTTTTATGTCATCAAGTACTGTCAGGTAGACATATTTGCTTGCAGTGATGTCCTGGGGAACACAGGGTGAATGCAGCTGTGTCCAGTATTGTGGTCAGCAGCCTACATATTCTTGCACACTCATGCCATTCTGGAGGGGAAGCTGCAGAAACTTGCTGCTGGGTCTGTGTAAATGGTTAAGCACCTTGGTACAGTGGTGGCAGAGGATCCCCTGCTTGTACATCAATTGACGTGACAGTATGGCCATATCCTGCTGTGGCCATACCTCACAGCTGTACAGATTCACACAGGTTACTCAGAGGCAGGGGTCATAATTCTGGACATTACCCCTACACATTGTGGTTTATGAGCAGGTTTGTAGCCACCCATTCTTGTGTTTGCAGCCAGGGATAGTATGTGCACATGGCTGAGTTTCAGACTTCACACACTCCATGCTGCCCATGGTCCCATCCCCCCCTCTATTATTCTATCCTCTTCCATACATTATGCAAACATTATCTGATATTTTCCCTATAATTATCACCTCATCACAGCAATAATTTGGTGTTGGTCCACGTTCATGCAGTAGGACATGGTCAAAATGTTACTGTGATTGGTCCACATGACCTTGCATTTATGTTCTGTGGACTGTGTTATGTTGTTATTTTGGAGTCCATGACATAACAAACATTGGCAGTATGGGTGAGAGACAGGCCTTTGGCAGAGGACTGTAGGCCATTTGGTAGTGATGCAGGCCAGCTGTAGCAGGCTGTTGCATTCTGTCAGTCCTACAGTCCCAGACTGCGATACACTATATTCCCCTGGGGTGACAGGGTAGGTGTGCAAGGTGTTCATGCCAATACTTTCTGTCAGTATTATCCAGTGGTGTGGATGCTGGCAGGGTGCTGCTTACAGCTAGGGACACACCTGCATGGGGCACCTGCATGCTGCATTCTTTCGCTATTGCCATACACAAGTGGGGGTCATATTGTGCTCATTCCCAACAGCCGGGATAAGATCGGAGAGGTACCTGTGGGTGGTGGTGGGGTGAGCTGGGTGCATGTGTGCTATGGACACTACTTGCATCTGACTCACAGACATGCATGGGGCATTCCACTTATGCTGGCTTATGCAGGGACATCAGCTGTTTCTCAATACATCATTCCTATGACCTTTGTGGTCTGCCAGTGTTTGGCCAGATGACACCAATATTCCCTACAGAAGCCCAGATAATGTGCTGCGAACCTGTACGTACAATTCCAAGGGTGTGTCCATTTGACAGCTACATATTATACACCGTCTGCCTGGGGTACTTCCCCCTGTGTACTGCTTGTATATATGGGCCGACATTCATGCCATGTCCATCTTTCAGATGGTGACACATATTACTTCCAAACATTTACTATGGCTTATTCTGGAATGTGTTATATTGGGAAGCATTGTGTTTGGCACTGCAGTTGTGAGAACTTGGCCCTGTCATCGGCAGTACTGGGCAATGGCCACCAGGACAAAGCTCACCATGCATACATACTGACCTCTCTCACACAATATACAACACACACCAACCTAACACACGCAGACCTGCATATTGTGCACATGCTACAATCTATCCTGCGACCTTGGCCAGCTCAGGTAATCTGTGCTCCACTGTTATTATAGCTACACATACATGTTACTACATTTCTACATAAGATTGGTGGGGGGCACACCTGTGTGCTACTATGTGTCTACATAGAATTGGGGGGGCACACCTTACTATTACTACATTTCTACATAGGATTGGGGGGCATACCTGACTGTTACTATGTGTCTACATAGGATGGGGGGGCACATCTGACTGTTACTACATTTCTACATAAGATATGGGGGGGCACACCTGAGTTTACTACATGTCTACATAGGGTTGGGGGGCACACCTAACTGTTACTACATTTCTACATAGGATTGTGTGCAGGGGCACACCTGACTGTTACTACGTGTCTACATAGGATTGGGGTGGACACACCTGACTGTTATTACATTTCTACATAGGATTGGGGGGGCACACCTGACTGTTACTACGTGTCTACATAGGATTGGGGGAGCACACCTGACTGTTACTACATTTCTACATAGGACTGGGGGGCACACCTGACTGTTACTACGTGTCTACATAGAATTGGAGGGGGCACACCTTACTGTTACTACATTTCTACATAGGATTTGGGAGGCACACCTGACTGTTACTATGTGTCTACATAGGATTGGGAGGGGCACACTGGACTGTTACTACATTTCTATATAGGATTGGGAGGCACACCTGACACTTGTACACATTTGCTATGACTGTACTGGTATGTCAAGTACTCAGTTTCATTCTGTATTCTAACCTATCATACTGACTAGAGGCATATCAGTGTACTACAGATCTTAGGTTTGATTGACCTACATTTCAGTTTCTGACTTCTTACCCTTCAGAACAGACATCCCATTGCCTGATCTGTCTGTGTAGGCCTGGGGGAGAGAGGTTACCCATAGCTATTAATCTGAGGCCTTAGCATAGCCTTTGTGTTTGTCTACACCTGTCCTGCTGGCTGAGATTGTTGGTGGGTAGGTGAGTCTCCCTGACTGGCATGTGTGTGTCATATGGACACACATGTGGCCCAGCACATTTCCTGCAGTGAGTTTTGTCACCTTGTCTAGTACTGGCTACTATGGTGACACCAGTATTTGCTACAGATCTCATGCTGCCACTATATCTGCAATCCAAATTGTAGCTTGCTACAGATCCCCTACCATGCCGCAGGATTCCCACTCCTCTTTTCTTGATGTACTGGAAAATAGTAGGGTTCAACCAAACACCCTAATAATGGGGGACTTCAACTACCCCACCATTAACTGGGAAAACTACTAGTGCACCAACTCCTTAGCTCAACGATTTCTGGAATTCATAAACTCCAGTGCCCTAGATCAACTTATCCACACCCCCACCAGGGGCAACAATATCCTACACCTAGTCATTACCAACATGAGTGACTGGTGTTCCACACATGAAGTCAATTCCTCGTTGGTCCGATCCGACCATAAGTTAATCACCCTTGATATCCACATCCTGCCCCCACCCCCCATTAAGGAAACCACAATAAAAAATTTCTTCAAAGCCAACTTCATGCTTCTTAAGACAGAAGTGGTGAACTTCATGACACCCATGCAAATGGACAATACAGTTACAACTGCTGAATCCTACACAAATGCACTCTATAAGCACTTACACAAGTGCATGGATCGTGCTATCCCAAACAGAACCAAGATGCTATCCTCCAAAAAAAGTAAGCCAATCTGGTGGTCCCCTGCCATAAACAAGCTGTACAACAGAAGGAAGAAACTGTTGCAAAAGAGAGTAAAACCCCATGAGTGGAGGAGCTCCCTGGTCAGCCTTAGTAAGAAGCTGAGATCCCTTATAAGATCCTCCAAAGCTAGCTATGAAAACAAAATCGCCACTAATTCCAAGCACAACCACAAAGCATTCTATAGCTATGTCAAGAATCTCAATGGCAACACCCAGATCTGCTCTGAGTTACAGCACAAAGGCACGAAAATTACAGAACCAACTGATATTGCCAACATCCCGGCAGATAAGTTCAGTGCTAACTTTACCCCCCTCACCCACTAAAGGGCCCATATCTATACAGGAAGAATGCAGAGTCCCTGTAATCACAACTATGCAGGTAAAAGCTGCACTTTCTACAGCCAAAAATACAGCATCCATGGGACAGGACAAAATCCCAGGCTGCGTTTTACACGAACTTCAGAACAAACTGGCTCCCCACTTAAGCACTATGTTTAATAATAGCCTTGCATCAGGCTTTGTGCCCACTGAATGGTACACAGCAAAAGTTATCCCACTCCACAAAGGGGGAGCCACCACTGATCCCAGGAACTATCGACCTATTAGTCTGACGAGCCTGGTCTGCAAGGCCATGGAACTTATCATCATGGAACTCATAAACAAAGACATTGGTAACCTCCAAACTCTGGATCCCGCCCAGTTCGGGTTTGTGAAAGGCAGATCATGCCTCCTGAACCTGATCGACTTCTTTGAGGCAGTCACCAAAGCCATAGATGAGGGTAAGGTGGTTCACACAGCCTATCTTAACCTCGCCAAAGCTTTCAACACCATCCCCCATTCTCACTAAACTAGGTATAAATCCCTACATCACAAGATGGGTTGCCAACTGGCAGAACCCATACTGTAAAAGTTGCAGACTCCAAATCTGACCTCAAAGCAGTGACAAGTGGAGTACCACATGGTTCCGTCCTGGGACCTCTCCTGTTTGGTGTCTACTTCTCTGAAGTACAGGCCAACACAGAAGGCCTCTGGCTAACAAAGTTCACAGATGACTGCAAACTAGGAGCCATAGTCAAGTCCCCAAATGATGTGGACATCCTACAGAAGGGCCTCACTGAGACAGATGCCTGGTGTCAGAGCCATGGCCTCAAGCTCAATGCCAAAATGTGCAGTGTCATCCCCTTTGGTAAAACTCTGTATCCATGAACTACCACATAGGCAGCAATCTACTTAACACCGAATGCGTGATAAGAGACCTTGGGACCCAGGTGGACACTTGTCTCTCCTTTGATAGTCACATCGCCACAGTAGTCAGGAAGTCCTTCTACATGGCACACCTCATCATAAAAGGGTTCTCATCCAGGAAAAAAGAAGTCATTGTTCCCCTCTACTCGACACTCATTAGACCCATTATAGAGTACAATGCCCCTTTTGGAATGTACCTCACAAGACATCTGCAGCAGCTGGAAAGGCCACAGAAGTACCTCACAAAGAGGATTACTGGCCTCAAACAAATGCCCTACACTGACCGCCTCAAAAAACTCCAGCTTTACTCCATAGAATATTGCCTACTCCAAGGTGATCTCTGCCTAACATATAAAGCTATGTCAAACCCAGAGCTGCTGGACATGCTACACCTAAAGAAATCCCAATCCCTCCGAGCTACACACTCTAGGGACCTAAACCTTGTCGCCACAACAAACAGGACATGCTGGAGGGATAGATTCCTGTCCCTGAGACTTCCCATACTCTGGAACAGGCTACCCATCTATGTCAAGCAAAGTTCTTCATTAGCGCTCTTCAAGAAAAATCTTGATGAGTGGATGGGAAATAGGAATACATCCCGGGGATAACTTCTGCGTCTCTGCTCGACAGTGGCACAGGAAAATAACTTTCTTGGGTGACGTAAGCCAGGAAACCTTGCTGGCTAGGCTTACGTAGGCCGCTTACGTAGGCCCTTGGGCCAATAGCCTAGTACCTACCTATGAACCTATAGGTGTCTACTATCTGCTGACATCCCATTCAGCCATCCAATTCCCTTTCATGCTCACATCCATACCATAGATATAAGTAACAACACATACTACTCCATTCAGCAATTGGTAGGAAGAATGACTTACCTTGTGGCTGTGCCAGTACTGAGGATGGTGCTGGAGGGCTGACTATGTTGGATGCACATAGTACACTCCCTATACATGGGTTAAGCACAGGTAGTGTCATGTTTGGCATCCCTTTCACTGTATGTGCGAGTCAGAGAGAGGTGTCATTCCCTGGGTACATATTGTGTTAGTGTATGTGCTATGTGTTGCCTCTTTGCCAAGGCCAGGGCATACTGGGCATGCCTCCTTCTGCCTACTGGGGCAGGCTCAGGTTATTCCTCTTCTGAGTCACTCTGTGCCTGAGCAGGCCTTGGGAATGGTGGGGGGCTGTGTGGTTCTGCCCCATGCTGTTCCTGCTGCAGCTGCTTCCGCAGGATCATATTGTGTAGCATGGCACATACGATGACAATTTGGGTACATGTAGCTGGTGAGTACTGCAAGGCTCCAGCGGATGTGTCCCGGCACAGGAACTATGACTTGAGCATCCCAAACACATGCTCTATTATGATTATGGTCTGTGCATGTGCCTCATTATGGAGTTCTTGTTCGGGTGTGTGTGCATTTCTGATGGGTGCCATTAGCCACGGCTCCAGTGCATAACCAGCATACCCCACTAGGTGGCAGTAAGGGATGTCCCCATTGGCAAATCTCTGGTACAGCTGTGTCAGGTGCCAGATGTGGGAGTTGTGATAGTTTCCAGGGCAGCCAGCACACACATTCATTATAATGCCCTGGGCATCACACATGACCTGGCAGTTGATGGAGGTGAAGCCCTTGCAGTTGATGTAGACCCTACCCTGCTCACCAGGTGGTACTTTGATGCATATGTGCATGCAGTCTATAGCACCCACTACCTCAGGGTATTCTGCTATTTGGTGGAAGAGACGCATATTGCTGGCCAATGCCTCATGGGTGTTGGGGAAATATACGTGCTCACCGGCATGTGCTGACATGGCATCCAGGAACTGGTGGAGTACCCTGGATGCGGATGCCTGTGAGATCCCCATGAAATCCCCAGTTGGCATTTGTAAGGTACCTGTGGCTAGTATTCCTAGGCCTACACATACCTTGGTATCCACTGGGATAGGTTTCTCTGTTAGTTGTGTGTGTCAGGCGTGGCCGGCACAGCTCAATAATTTGCTGTAGGAGATCCCTGTCCACCCTATAGCGCGCCACTATCTCCAGCTCATGTAGCCCCTGGTAGGTTACCCTGGGTCTGTACACTCTTCTCCGTCTGTTCACTGTGGGTTGGTCGACAGCATTCTCATCCTCACCACTGCTATCATTTTGTTGCTTTTATTTGTTAAAATTTCCCCACTTGTGTACACTGGTGGTGTAGAGTATGTGGGAAAAACAGAGGAAAGTTGGTTGCATAGTTTATAGTATTGTGCTGGGCTGGGCTGCTGCCTTTGTAATTGGCTGATTCTGATATATTTCACCTTCCAGCTATGCTAGTTCTCCTTGATTACGTTCCTACTGCTGTTTTCCCTTCCCATTGCCTTCCTGTTTAAGCCTAGGGGCGCGCCACACAAACACAGTGCTCAAATGTGCACAGAGCTGTTATTTCCTGGTTTACTTTTTTTTCCCTTTAAAACCTGGTGTGTTGCGCACACACCCACTTAGGCAATGTAAAAAGTGCATGCAGCTGCAGACACACCCCCTTGCTTAGCTCTGCTAAGCTAAGGGCAAACTTGAGCCACAGGGCTCCAATAAGCTTACAGTATGCTTGACACACATAGGCTTGAACCATGCTATTCCTGCACTTACACAGTTGGGTGCTGGCTAGCATTGCGGGGAAATCTGGGATTCAGTATCATTCCCCTCATTTGCATAGGATTGCCTGCAAATGCATAGTTACAGGCCCCACACTGAGCCTTCCCCCTTAACAAAACCACTATTCACTGGCCATGTTGTCTTCTTCCTGCCATTGAGTATAATGGCAAAATAGTGATTTTGGTTAAAATGCTTATTTCAATTTTTTTTTTATTTTCGTCCCAATCCCATTTGTGCGCCACTGCTCTATGCTTAAACAGCCGAAATCAGCTAAAAATTTAAAAGTTTTTTTTTCCAAACTGTTTTCCATGCCAATGGCCATATATTTGACCACTGGCATGATTTACACATACTATATACCCTTTATTTGGAGCTGTCATGGCTCTGTTTTGCAGTTTGCAAAAATGTACTTGGTTACTAACCAAGTACATTTCTGTACACTACACTAGTCCTGCAATGCTGGCTGACAGCTTCCTGGATCATAAATTCACCTAATTTGCATGGTTTTCACCTGCAAATGGGGTAGTTTGCATACAGGAGCTATGTCCGTGCAGGAATAGTGCAGGAGCGCTCATGCACATCCCTGGAGCTTATTCCTGGCTCGCATAGTGGCCATGTTGCCTCCAGGAGCTCCTGCACGCCATGCAGAGCTTGCTGAATCTGGGGGTATATTTGTGTCATATTTGCAATTTAACAATATGGTATTGCCCTGGCTCTGTGGCATACAGGGATGAAGCCCAAACTATGACCCAGATGACCCAAGATCAACTTATGGTTTGGGCAATACAGGAGATGGAGAGGGAATGGAGGGAAAGAGTGGCTTTGTCAGCTTGCCCAGTCTGAGACAGGGGGAGGGATTTCTGCTTGTGATGAAGACATGTTCCCAGTGATGGGAATGAGCCATAATCACTGGCAGATTGCCATTAATTACAGCAGTTGAGGGAGGATAAAGCTAGTGATGTTACATGATGTCGCTAGCTCCACCCAGCTAGGGCATATCAGAAAATCCCCTGGCATGCTGGACCAGGATATGTTTTGTTGCAAGCTGCTTTGGTCCACCTCCACTGCTCAACCCTCCATTACTGCAGTCCTAGGCCTGGGAGTGGGGGTGGGGATTGTACTGCCGACATTTAAGGTAAAATGGCTCAGCTGGGCAATTGTTGTTTAGCTGAGAGTGCAGGTAAATGTCAAATAAATAAATAAATAAAAGTACGGCATTGCATGTGTCTTTATTGTTTCAATTTTATAATAGTTGCAGGCAGTGGAACAATCAGATCAACCCAAAATAAAATTTTCCTAATGTTAAATTATTAGTTCCTCTCAACTAGCAGTCTTAGTGTAACTTAGTTCACTCATATGACAAAGATGGAAAGGAATCTATTGAAAGTTCACAAATAAATAACTAAACCTGAGGAGTATAATATGTACCATAAAACATTCAAAGCTAAGCACATTTTCAGGTGCTTAAAAATATAGCAGCATACAAAATACAAGGAAAGAATACTGAAGACAATTTCAGCATTAACTTTTGTGGATAAAGAATGACTGAATTGAAAAGGGAAGGAATAGAAACTTTTGTGGTATTCAGCAGACCATTACGTTGAATACTGTTAGAACATTTAATATGTGACAAATTCTTCATCTCACTTCCAAGCTGCTAAGTTTACTGTGTAAGGTTAATTTCGTGATGGCAGCAACATACAATCATACAATACATCAACACTTTCCACACTCAAAAGCACATTACAGAAAAAAAAAGTCTTGTTAAACAATGCATTTAACATGTATATTAAAGCCTTTCTTAAGTGCATTATATAGTAGCAATATATCCCAATGTGTGTTAGGGAATGCTGTACTTTATTGCAATGGCCTATAACTTATTCTCAAGACTAAAAGCATCCCCAGACAACATCAGGATATATTGCTAAACATACCTCTCAATCTCTTAGAGCAAGAAATCTGGACAAAGTCATAAATAATGGGGGGCGGGGGACAAAGGCCCAAAAATAGGGACAATTTCCAAATATTGCTCTTACAAACATAAGTAAATAGACCAACAGGGTTTGCATTAGCATGAATTTTATGAAGGGTGTGAAGTCAAACTCAATGTCTGTCATTATTTTCTGACTTAAATCTTCAATGACTTGCTAATGATTTGCTAGAAAACCACAATTTTATGAAAAATAAAAATATAAGGCAAAAATCTGGATATTCTGTGAAAATCTGTAAAGTTGAGAGGTATGTAATAGACTTTGAGACCTGAAAGACATGTAATGCACTTAGTGTATTTAGTGGCTATTGGATGTTTTGAATCTATGCGCTAGATGAATGTAACCAGAATTTAACAAAGACATACCAAAGGGAGAAAGCAGGCCTCTGTGGGTCCTAGTAAGTCATGATAAAGTTCAGGAAGGAGATCTACTTTAAAGATTTGGAAGGGAGTAGGTGGAACACTAGGCATACAAGACCAAGAATGCTATAAAGAAGTGCAAATGTAATTGAACACAGCTGATAAAAAAGTGAAAAATGATTTCTGTAAAAAGAAGACAGCTGAAAACACAGATATAAACTTTGGGCAGTAGCCAAGTCATTTGGAAACCTTTATAAAATCCTCTGCAAAATCCAGATAAAAGACAAAAAGATTTAGTAGACACTACATAAAAAAACTGTAATCTTAATGAACAAATATTTGCCAAATTTGCCAGATATATGAAGCTAGCCGCATCTAGAAGAAAGTAAAAAAAACAGCAGTGTGTGTGTGTGTGTGTGTGTGTGTGTGTGTGTGTGTGTGTGTGTGTGTATGTGTGTGTGTGTGAGTGTGTGTGTGTGTGTGTGTGTGTGTGTGTGTGTGTGTGTGTGTGTGTGTGTGTGTGTGTGTGTGTGTGTGTGTGTGACATGTGCATGTAGCAGAGTTGGGCATAATCAGTATTTCAGGTCTTTGAAGAATTGATATTACGAAAGGAAAAATGCTTCTCCATTTAAATAAAACTTATTGATTGTTATGAAAACAAACTAGCTCACTGATAGTGAAAATAAGGACACTTACTTTGTCACTTAAAAGATATGTGAGTTATTTTAATCTTAGAAAACCGAGGAATGACCCTTATTTTTATAGGTGCATAAAGTATGGCTAGAATTCATGAACTTGTGCCTGGTGCAAACCCCTTACAGCATGTCTGCTCAACTTGTAAGGGGTATTACAAAGCTTACAAATTCACAATAACCTCTTGCACTGGTTTCCATACACCTCCAGTACTGTTTAATTGCCTTTCTGTATTTTGGCTGACCTTGAATACCCATGCTCTGTCTGTAACAACTTTTCCAGTTTGTGAAATAAATTATAGCAGCTTTCTTTAGTACATGGAATGAATACAGTTTTTAAACTGCATTGATACATTCCCCACTCAATGTGTATTAAGTTATTAACCTGCATGTAATGCAGATATTTGTGCTAACACACAACATGCTATAGATGAATTAGTCCTCCATCCAAAATTGTCCACAGGTGTGCATGTGCTCTCACACTGAGACTTAGTAAGAATGTGCTCTCACTGAAATTAAGTAAGAATGTGCTCATATTGAGACCGAGTAAGAATGTGCTCTCACACTGAGACCGAGTAAGAATGTGCTCACACTGAGACTGAGTAAGAATGTGCTCTGCGATGGGCTGGCATCCTGTTCAAGATCAGTACTTCTCACCTAGTGGTGGGACAGGCTCCAGCTCTTCTCCCCAGACCATGGTTTGAGCTAAGTGGATGAACAGGAATGAATAAATATGCACATACTTCCATACGTGGCTGTACTGACAATGATGTGTTGCCTGACCCAAGACCTCCAGTATGTGAACTTTCCCTCCCAGTTTCTACAAGTAGGCATGCCCAGAACAGAAGGCATTGCCCTAGACACTTGGGCTTGCTGGATGAACCTCTGTCATTGTCAGAGCAGTCAAGGACAGAACTATTTCTGTACCAATAGTACCATCTAGTCCATCTGTACTTATATGTGGCAGGTGAAGGTATCTGCTTTATAGAACAGACTGCTTGTATTGGAGAATCTCATGTAGTACCCTTAAAAGTTATATTTTGTTTAGTCTCTTCCCACATATCCTTAGCTGTCATAACAGAAGCCTTCTTACATACTCCTAAATTTTCATTTTATCGTGTCCCCATAAATATGGGTATTGCTGAACCAATTCATGTGTGGGCACATAGTTTACAGCTATAGCCTTTGCTTTATCTTCATTATTTTTATATTCCAAACAGACTTGAAACTTGTTTCAGAATGTTTCACAAGACTGAGATGTCCTTTTCTGGTTTTATCAGGTACAAAATAATATTGTCTGCAAACAAAGTCAACATTTCTTGATTACCATACTGATTATGTCCTTGAATTGCTGAGTCCCTTATTTATTTGCCAATGGCTCTAAATATAAAGCAACTAACAAAGGGGAAAGAACACCTCTGCCTGGTTCCTCTGTTCAGACACAATTTATCACAGAGGAACCCTGCCACTTTAATTTTTGTCTCCAATCCCTCAAATATCCTCTTAATTAACCTTATTATTATACCAGGGAACAAATGCTTCTATTACTCTACTCATAAAATCCCAGCTTACTCTGTTGAATGTTTTTTCTGCATCAAGACCCACCAACAATACTGGTATTTTCTTACATTCTGCTTCCCCAGGATAATCATTGGTCTATTAATGTTATCAAATGTTTGCCTTCCCTCCAAAAAACACATTGATCCATATCTATCAATTTTGGCTACTCCTTTGCCATTTTTTTATCTCTTATACATATAAACACTTTATAATCATGATTTCAAATTTAAATAGGTCTGTCTGAAGCTGGGTTTGATGGATCTTTACCATCTTTAGGTATTACAGCCACCACAACTTTCGTCCAGGATGTTGGTGCCTCCGCTCCTTTTAAAATACTTTTAAATAAAACCTTCTGGATCTTTATTATTTTCTTCCCTCCTAGCTTACAAAGTTACACAGGAATACCATATTTTCCTAGAGACTTACCTGTAGATTGATTATACGTTATTATTTTCATCTCATCTCCTCTTTTCTTAAGTGATAATTGTTGAGTCTCATCTGCCTCTAACCTTGACATGCTTAAGTCGTCCATAAATATTTCCATTCACGCTCTTTCTTGATTTCCACATTTGTCTGCTTTATACAAATTTTCAAAATGTCTCAAATGCCTCTACAGGTCTCTGAAAAATTTCCTTGTTATAGGCTCCCTAAGTTTGGCAACAACCCTTTCTACTTCTGTTGCCTAGGTTTTTGTGCTAAAAGACTTTGTGCACTGGAGTTATCATCAAAACACAGGTGTTTAACAGCAATGTTTCTAAACTCATGCATATTATCCAGGTA
The DNA here is from genome assembly GCF_019279795.1 of Protopterus annectens. NCBI lineage: Eukaryota > Metazoa > Chordata > Ceratodontiformes > Protopteridae > Protopterus > Protopterus annectens. The sequence goes on from NC_056748.1 coordinate 724,355,502, forward strand.
GTCCCTTATTTCCTCTTTAGCACTCTGCTGTTGCACATCTTCTTGTTCTGTGAGATTCCCCTAATTCTGCAATAATGTAACCTTTGTCAGCCCCTGCAAATAATTCCTGTTTATTTATTTATATACATTTGTTTACCGGGAGTGTCAGACTGAGCCTGAAAGGCTCATTTTCAGTGGAGGCCCAGGGAGAAAAGCTCCAAAATACATTTTCAAAAAACAGTGTTAACATGGAACAAAAAATATTTTAAAAAACAGTGTTAACATAGAGCAAGAAATATAAAACAATAGGTTACATAATCAGCAGCAAATACATCTCGAATTGAATAGAAAAAATATAAAAACATGAGGTTACAAAGACATATTGAACTGAGATGATGTAACATACAGAAACGTAGGAAAAAAGCATACAAGAAGTTACAGAATAATCAACAGTACATACTGAATTGAGAAGATACTACCCAAAGATGCTACCCCAGTGCTACAAATAATGCAGAAGGATTGTAAGTTTAACATATTACACATTGTAATAGATGGTCTTTGAAAGCAAAACATTTTTAAAAAGAAATTAATGTATTTCTGCCTAGTGGATAGGATGTTACCCCCACCAGAATTAAGCAGACACTTAAATAATATTATATATATATATAGATATATATATATATATATATATATATATATATATATATATATATCTTCCTGTCTATCTGCCTCGGGATGGGATGATACATCTTAACCATATCTTCTTCTTTTATTTTTATCCTATTTTTTAAATTCCACTTTCATTTTATACCACACCCTAACTATAACAATCTGAAGAATTATCTATTTCCTTATTACTTTCGACTCATTTCCACCACCCATTCCTTACATTCCTCTGTTTCAACAAGTACCTTGGAAAGCAACATTGTCTTATTTTTACTTCAATGCCATGCATTTTCATCTTAGTTCTTACTGGTGCATGATCTGAAATAGTTATTGGATACATGCTGAAGCTTTCACTTAAATGCACATGTTCCTGTGAAATATAATTTCTGTCTAGTCTAGCCCAGTTATTGTACCTTGGGGAATAATCTGTAATTCTCTCCAAGTTCCTACTACTGAATTCACATCTTCCATACCAAATATTTTCATACATTTCTTCAGACATCTACCATTATCTGTAATATTTTTCCATCTAGGTTCTGCAGATACATCCTCACTGTTACAAATTGAGTTCTAGTCCCACCTATAAATACTGTTCCCTGCTGAAAACTGACTGTTTATTCCAATGTTTTCTTAATTTCCATAATAGCAGTTTTAGTGAAACAGAAGAGCGAGGCTTAGTCCAGAAAACCTCCGGAAAAAAAAAAGTGTATATTTTATTAGGCGTTTAAACTTGTGCAACAGAAGCTTCTTCAAACAAAAAAAAGAAGAGAAAAAAAAACTAAATTAAATCCTAAAGGTTGCTACCATGATGTCATTTCCCTCAAACCACCAGGAAAATTGATTCATGGTTTGAAAACACAACTTTAAAAAAAAAAAGTATATATACATTTGCCATCAAACACAAATGAAATAATATAAAATTCATTAAAAAATATTATGTTAACCACTTCAGTAAACAAGAATGGTATTGTAAGTTTTATGAATAAAACCAATTAAAATAAAAACTAACTGCGTTATTAAGCCTTTGCCTTTTTGGAATTTATAAAACATAAACAAGTGATAGACATACCAAAGAAAAGATAAAAAAAGGACAAAAAAAAAGGAGAATAAAAAAGTAGAAAATACACAGAATTTACAAACAAGTGACATCTACATCTAATGCCTAAGGTAAATTTTTATATTTCACAGAAATGTTAAATGTTGCATAAGCAACCCATTACAATTCCAATTCCTTTACACAAAATTCAATTGCTCAATTCCTTTGTTTCAAGCAAAGACCCCGACCCACCCCTTCCAAACAAGAAGTAACCCAACATGAAAATGAAACAAAAACTGTGTAGATCTATAATGTGCTTTGAAAGAAGAGCAGTTTTTTTATTTTTTTATGGCATAAAACCTTTAGTCCGTGGTCCCGTAACCCTACGGGTCGACCAACATAAATAAAAATGCAGGCAACAGTTACAAGTGCAATATAAAACCACCGACCTAGTGTCACAACAGATTTCTTGTGATAAATTTTAATTTTTCCCCTTTATGGTAAAGAACTCTCTTAAGTCTACAACTACACAATTAACAGCAGGAGTGGACAGTATGTCTATTGTCGCAGGGTGGTAAAAACAAATCCTGTTGCAATTGCTACAATAAATTAAAGCCTTTTAAACACAAAGAGGGAAGAGGGGAAGGGGCCCAAAATCTCAGATAGGAAGGCATTATTTAAAATAAATTTAAGTTAACTATGGAACACACATATTATTAATTAACATGTCTATTTAATGTGTATAAAATTAGTAAAATCTTCAAAATATCATAAGTTGGAAGGGAACTCATGAACTACTTTCAGGGGTTGTTGTTAAAATCCAATGTGAGAAGTTAAAAGGGGGCGCACCAGCAAAGATTAGTGTAAAAGCAGTAACTGTTTTGCTATTCTGAAAGGGTTGGTAAAAACCCAAATCTCTTTTTAAAATTAAACTCTCCAATTAAATTGTCTAATAACTCAGTAGGGTATCCATATTTCAAAGGGTTTTCTACACATGGAACACTCATCTAACAAAAGGTGTAAGAAAGCACATACATCACGTGTTGCTCTGAAAATACTAGAAAAAAGTCGATTGTTCTGAAGATTCCAGGATGGTTGAAAAGAATAGATTGTGGAGCAATTGAGTGACTAGGCTTCCTGAAAATACTAGAAAGGAGTATGAAGATATGTGTTTAATTAACTAATTGATAATCGATACATTGACTCTGAATGAATAGTGAATTTTAAGCAAATGATTAAAAATTCATTAATTCATCTTTTAAACTGAGGCTACAGCAACAACAGCATCGACAGCTCTGAATTAATAAGTCTACATCATCTAGAAAGCGTGTGTAAAACTTAATAACCTTTTTCTATTTAGGGGTCCACAGAAAAAAATTTTTCCCCACTAAATTCCACCTAGTTAGCCACAGGGGAGCCCATGGCCTTTCCCTTCGGCGCTTCAGTCTACCAGGCATAAATGAAAAAAATGAAAATGAATAGAGATAGAAGATAGAGTGACAACATCAATCTCATCAATCAGAGCATCTAAGACTTGTAATTAAGCATGCATTCGATTCCACGCCTCTTGGTGTGGGGTATGGGTGGATAAGTCCACCACATGATGGAATTAAAAGACGGGTCAAAAAATCAAAGGATTGATCATTGATAGATAGACTTCTTTAGTTGGCAAAATCACAAGCTGGTATAAGTTGACCATGAAAGGGGCTACTAGGTTCATGTTGAATGGGTGCAAGTTCCATGCTACAAGCAGTTTTAGGTGTAATATAAACACATGACAGTGTAATCTTCATCCCATGCAAGTAGCCCCTTACTACCACACAACTACCATTACTAGTATTAAAAATAGGGTAAAAATAAAAGAAGAAGATATGGTTAAGATGCATCATCCAATCCCCTGGCAGATATACAGGAAGAGTTTTTTTTTTCCTAAACGTGTCTGCTTAATTCTGATGGGGTTAACATCTATCCACCAGGCAGAAATACATTAATATCTTTTTAAAAGCCTTCCCCTCTTTACCCCTCCTCCTTTCACCCACAGTAATTAAATACATCACTAATTAAATACATCACTCTTTCACTATCCCCTCTCACCCCATAGCTCTTCTCTCCAACTACAAATCCTCCCATATTAAACTATCTTTTTCTAACCATGCTGTCCTTACTGTTCCTAACACTTCGAACCCCCATCTCATCCTACTACTCCTAACAACTTTATACCATGCCAGCTCCTATACCTCCAATCAGCTTCCACTCTCTACTCCTTACCATACTCCCACACAAAACCATCTCCTCCCTCACACAAATAATCATTTATTTTACATCTCCTCCTCTCTGTTTCAGCTCATTCCTCTGCACCTTTTTAATTCTAAAATTATTTCCACTACTGCTAAGACACTTACTATTAAACAAATACTACACCATCCAGAATACCCTAAATCCAAACCAAAACATACTAAAATAACTTCCTTCAATAACCTCGACTTAGCTGGAGACATTCACCCCAACCCCGGACCTAACCCACCCACAAATAACAATTACCCTCCCCTTCCTCTAACCTTTTATCCCCCCTACAATTAAATTTTTCACACTCATTGCCCAAGTCTCAACAGCAAAGCACGTCAGTTTCAAGCATGGCTAAGTCATAACCAAATGACATTGTAGCCATCTCTGAAACTTGGCTCAAACCCCACATCTCTGACTCTGAAATCCTACCCTCTGGATTTCACACTCTTAGATGTGACCTCCCAAAGAAAAAAGGCAGAGGCATTGCATTAATCTATTCCAGTCTACTTACCTTAATTTCCCTACCAAAGCCCATTCATAAATTCGCCAATGTAGAACTAATAGTCGGTCTACTAAAAATGAATAATCACAAAACCTCTGTATCATTGCCCTTTATATCTCACCTGGAAATAATGTCTCAACCCTTGAAGACATACTTCAATGGGCCTCAGCTGAAATTAACCTTGAAACATACATACTAGGCTATGTAAACATCGACTGGAATAAAATCAACAGTCCCATACCCTCCCTGTCCATTAACCTCTTTAACTTTACTCAAGTAACCCACTCCATCACCAGACCCAATAAAACAAATCCTCCAGGATCCACTCTTGACTGGATCTTAGTCACCCATCCAAATAAAATTACCAGCTCTGGCACCATCCCTGACTCTATCAGTGACCACCTCCTAGCTTTCATTTACCGTGCAACCACCTCCCACCCACACCAACATCAATATATTCAGACCTGCAACCTTAGTAAATTTGATCCCAAAACCTTCTCTAACTATCTCAAACAAATGAATTGGAACATTCTAAAAACCCTTCCACTCAATAAAGCCATAGATCACTTTAATTCTACTTTACTAGACACTTTAAATTCCCGAGCTCTACCAAGGAAAAAAATAATAAAAACTATAACTGCCCCTTGGTTAACCAAAGAAACATTTGCTACCTGCAATATTTTTACTGCTGTAATTTCATGTGTATATATTGCTTTTAAATTTTTGGCGCAATTTTGATGGTTAATTGAGGGGTGGGTATATATTTGGCTGGGTTTTTGTGCAATATTGTTCTGAGGAACTCTCTGTAATAGACAGGAATGCGCTTAACTTCAATAAACTTGGTGTCCTTTGGATTGCTCACATTCTGCTAGTCGATTTAACCAAAGAAACAAAGCAAATTATGCATCAAAGAGACAAATCCTGGAAGCGTTACCAAAAGAATAAACTTCCTGAAACCCTTCTCCAATATACGTAGCTCCGTAACTTTGCAACAAAACAAATCTTCAAAGACAAAAAATCCAACTACACTAAGCTCCAGTCCAACCATCCCCAAAACCCTAGGCTTTTTTGGAACTCCATAAACTCTCTCCTCAACCCAGGCTCCAAAAATAACCCCTGTCCGGACCCAAGTAAATCTGACCTCGAATTAGCCTCACTATTCAACTCTTTCTTTATAGAGTAAATATCTGACCTAACGAAAACTTTTCCCAACAACGACCCATCACTCCAACATTCCACCTCATCTAATTCCCCAAATAATACCCCCCCCCATGTTTGAGCTTAAACCTGTCTCCACTAACTACATAAAAAGACTTCTATCCAAACTTAAACCCTGCTCCAATGTACCTGACAACATCCCCTTTTCCTTTCTCAAGTCTGCTGTCGATGGTTTAGGTCTCCCAATTAGTATCCTAATTAATACATCCATAAAGGAATCCTCCAACGTATGCCTTTTCTGACTAAAAACCAACTTTTTACCCCTACCCAACATGGCTTCCAACCAGGACATAGCACCATAACAGCTCTAGTCTCATTCTTAGAAACTGTCAATCAAGCCATTAATTCTGGGAACTTAGTATCCACAGTGCTCCTAGATCTCGCTAAAGCATTTGATACTGTTTCCCATAAGCACCTTCTAAGTCACCTCTCAAACCTAAATCTCTCCCAAAACACTCTTTCCTGGTTCTCAAGCTGTCAGATAGATCTCAGGCTATGAAATGGAAAAAAGGCACCTCACCTTTCTTACCCACCCCTACCAGAGTACCACAGGGGTCCATCCTCGGTCCAATGCTGTTTAATATCTTTATCAATAACTTTCACTCTGCTTTTCCTAATGACAAAGTCATCTAATATGCAGATGACTCTGCACTTGTCTGCTCTGCCTCTAACCTCAGTGAACTCCTATCTAAAACTCAGACTGCCTTCTCAACTACTGAGATCTGGATGGGCCAAAATCACCTTTCTCTCAATGCTAACAAATCTAAAATACTACTATTCACACCCTCAAAATCTTTCTCTTTTGATAAAAATTCTTTCCATGTCCTTAGCCAAAACAACTCTCCAATCAAAGTTGTTCCCTTTGCCAAACTACTCGGTGTAACTATAGACGACCACCTCAAGTTCGACATCCATATTCAGCAAAATGTAAAGAAAACCCACCAAAAACTAGGTATGCTATACAGGAACAACAACTTCCTCTCTACTTCTACCAGGCATATACTGGCCTCCTCTTACCTCCTTCCCTCTCTTCGGTATGGCACCCTGCTACTAATCTATCCTTTTCCATCACTTCTAAACTTGAAAGCTGTTATAACAAAATTTCTAAATTTGCCACCAAAGCCAAACATTCCACTCATCACTATGTTACCCTCAACTGGTTAGAATTCACAAATTACCTGGACTTCCTCCAAGTCACTACAGCACATAGACTAATATTTAATCCAACCAAATGCCCAGCTCTAACTAACATATTTCCCCCATATACCCCAAATGGAACTCTCAGATCTGAACACCAAAACATAATTACTATCAACAAACCTAAACGTCCTGCTGGACAACTTCTCTTCTTCTCCTAAGAAATGGAACTCTCTCCCTTCCACACTAAGGACAATGTCAAACACAAACATCTTCAAAATTCAGCTTTACACCTACCTCTCCTCTAAATGGAAAGGTAACTGCATTCTCCCTACCTAGAACTCTTTAACAAAAGCCCCTGGGAGGGTATCCTCCTGAGTTCCTAAGCACCTTATAGCTGGCTATAACCTTCTATAGCTCATTCCCATATGATCTCTCACACTCTGTAAATAGCTTTTGACTTTAACTGTGTGAATTTGTTAAAATGTATCTGCATGACATTTTTCCACTATGGGCAATACTGCTCATGCTTTGTATTATTTGATATGTATTTGTACTTGCACTTTTATTTTTTATTGGACTGCTATCTTTACTGAAATCTGTTTCTTGGAGCTTTTCTCCATGGGCCTCCACTGAAAACAGACTCTCTGACCCCAGTGGACTTCCCCAGTAATCAAATTGGAAATAAATAATGAATAAATTATCTTTTTCTTTCATCTCCTATCACTACTGGAGCTCCTCTAACAATTAGTATAATTAATTCCCTTTTTCTTTGCCCCTGCTATTCTACTGCATATTCATTATGAAAGCATTTATTTATCAAATTCACATGCTCATTTCTTTCCAAATGTGTCTCCTGCAGCATTGCTACTTGCACTTTGCATTTCTTAATATAATTCAATACTCTGAGCTTTTTGTTTCTACCTGTGAGGCCATTTACATTCCAAAATAATATGGCTAGCATACCTATTATGGTACGAAGTTATTATTCCCACCTACTAAACATGACATGTTTTTGATATGTCTATTTTCAACTTTTGTGCTACATGCACATACTAATGTTTGGCAGGTTGAGCTTTTATACAGTTGTTTGTCATCTCCGTTTGAACGTTATGTCACATTTTTCAAGACTTTTTTGTTTTAATGAAAACCTTCAAACAAAAAACAAACACACTCTCAAAATGTTCCCACAACCTATTAACTTAAAAATCACAAACACACACCAGGCTATGTACATCTTCAAATAATGAGTTTAAAATCTCCTGATATAAACAATTGTCTCAACTTGACAGCTAAACCCACAAGCATTACCTAAACTAAAATTGAGGTTACCCATGCTAAACCACGTTACAACCTGTGCAACCACTTACACTGATTGCTGTCTGTTTTTTTTTCCTGTGTTTATTCCCCTCCCAGATGTGAAAAACAGCTTCTATGTTTTCAGAAAACACTAACTTTTAGCCTCAAGAAAAGGTGCACATGCAATCTTTAAATAAACTAAATTATACACTGTCAGTCAGAAAACCGAAACATGCAAAAAAGTGAAGAAAACTATTAAAATAACAAAAAACTTCAAGGACTAATAAGAATGACACTAATGCCAAACAGGTATTGAGCACTTTTGTTCCTTTATTGGTAACTGGAACTTCATCAAAATAGTAAAAACTGTATAGACAGTCACTTTTAAAGGGACTATTGAAATCAAGCCCATCTCCCTTTATGGCAAAATAGTAATTTGAAACAGTAAAAACAGTAGTTATAGACTGAAGTATTCAGGCTGCTAGGAAAGCTTCTCTTATTCAGTTTTAATAATTTCAAACTTTATTTTTAATGAACTGCTTGCCCTTGTACCTTTTAATTTTACATTTCCCTCAGCAAATAATGCTCAGAACTCTAAAAAATTAATTCCCTACCACTGCTGTCAGATTGTTTCCATGGAAATATTAAAACAGATTAGACAACTGCCCTCAGCTGCAGACTTCTCAACTCCCACTGGACATTTATTTTCTAAAGGAATAAAAAACAAGCTAATACCATTGCATCTGTAAGAAACTCAGCCCTACTCATGCCATTTACCATTTTTTCTTATTATTCAAGTCTACTTGCTTACACGCAAAACAATGTTTTTAGATTAAGCCAATGGCGTTAATCCAGACGTGCACCTATGTAAAAGTAAGAGAAAACATCTCATCTCTGCATATATTATAATCAATAAACTTTTACCCCCTATTCCCTACCTCAACAACCCATGATCACAGCACATTAACTTATACAACATGCTTTTGTCCAGCCTATCTTAAATTTTTACATTGTAATGCACACATTTCTTAAAACTAAAAAAAGTACATATTTACTTTAACATCTTTATCGCATACAACAATCACTGAAAAAACTTACCCTTATCCCCTCATTTTAGATATCCTTGACTACATGTTACACAAATCTGCTTTATTATATATTTTAGGTTCATAGGAGATTACTAGGCTAATGGCTAAAGAGCCGTTACAAGCCTAGCTTATATAACCTGATTTTACCCACTATATGGCCCCTAGGGGCAAGATAATGGCATGGGTTTATGCCTATGGCTGGAGTATCTTACAGATTGCCCTTGTCCATAAGGGACATAGACTCTACCCCAGATGTGAATTTGCAGTTCCCCATCCATTAATCCAAACTGCATTTGAAGAGGGTCAGGGAAGGGTTCTGCTTAATGTGAATAGGAAGCCTGTTCCAAAGAAGGGGTAATCTCTGAGACATGTATCTGTCTCTCCAGCATGTTTTGTTTGAGTCGCTGACTAAGTTTAGCTCCCTAGATTGGGTGATCCTTGTGCAGTTTGACTTGCAGATATGTAGCAGCTTCATCAGGGCTGAATTTGTGAGTGCCTTGTAGGACAGGCATAGGTCACCCCTTAATAATCAGTAGTAGACATATTAAAGCAATAGGGCTTTTAGTCTATCCATGTAGGACATCTTGTTTACAACCTGTATTTTATTTGGTAGGAACCTCTGAGGTCACTCCAGCTATTCAGAATGCATAGTCAAGTACATGCCAAATTCTACTCGATTATTGGCCTAATGAGGGCTGAGTACAGTAAGACTATAATTTCCTTGGATCTGAATGCCATAACTTTACTTATATGTTATACTACATAGAAGATCTTCCTCAACATTGTGGACACATGGTGGTCAAAGTTCAGGCTACCATCTGTGTATCTAGATCTCTCACCTCTGAATCTAATCTTAGAGGTGTGCTATTGATGTTGTAATTTGCAGGGGCATTTGACTTCCCAAAGTGCATGATAATACATTTTTTTCGTATTTAGTTTTAGGCCATGGTTTTGGGACTGATCAATTGTCTGATCTAGACCCTCCTGTAGGATATCTACATCATAAGAAGATTTAATGATTACCCCAAGCTTGTAGTCATTGGCAAACTTTGTCATCCAGAGGTCTTCCACATTAGCCTTGACTTCAGAGAAGTATATTCCAAACAGTAGTGGTCCAGCAGTGAGCCCTTTGACATACCACTAGTAACTGACCTATTGCTGGATCTGGCTTCACCCACTTTAACCCCATGTCTCCTGTCCATTAGCCAATTGACTATCCATCTGGTGACATAGGGATTTATGCCCAGTTTTGTGAGTTTATTTATAATACCTGAGTGGGGAACTGTGTCAAATGCATTGGCCAGGTCATGGTAAGCAGTATGCACTGTTTTATCCTCATCAAAGGCCTTAGTGACTTTCTGAAAGAAATCTACCAGATTCAGTAGGCATGGCCTGCCCTTGACAAATCTGAATTGGGTTGAGTCCAGTGTTTGGAGGTTTCCTATATCATTATTTATCAGGTCCATGATTATTCTTTCCATGGCCTTACATATAAGACTAGTCAAACTTATGGGTCTGTAATTTCCCAGGTCAGTAGTCGGTTCTCCTTTATGCAGTGGGATGACTGTTGCTGTCTTCCACTCTATTGGCACAAAGCCAGTCTGGAGGTTGTGGTTAAATAGAGATCCTAATGGGCTGGTTAAGTCCTGATTTAAGCTGTCTAAGAGGCAAGCTGGTGTATTTTCAGGTCCCATTGAAGCCATGATTTTAGTTTTAGATATCACAGTGGCAGCCTGTTCTTTGATGATATTGGTGGTGGAGTGCTGCATGGTATTTCTTGGGGGAAAACTGGGGGAGATGCTTATGTGGAATTTGAGCTGAATTGGTCAGACAGCAGGCTTGTTATATCTTCTGGCTGAGTACAGGTAATGATATCTACAACTAATTCTGCATATCATTGGGCATTGTACGTAAGACTGTGGACATAACTGAAAAACGCCTTATATAGAATAACTATTCTTAGCTTTGGAGGGTATTTTTACCTCAAGGTCTGCTTTCAGAGACATTATTAGTTCCCTGATTTGCTTGTTTAGACTAATGAGGGACTTTATGCACTGTTGGGTACATTCCTTCTTACTTCTCAACAGGATTTTCTTTCTTTCTTTTGTTGTACAACCTATTAACACCAGGAATCCACCACAGTGGCTTGTTTCTGCAGTTTGACCTGGGTTTATTTCTGTCTGGTGCTGCCGTTTCTATGAAGTTGTCTATATGGTCCTACAGGGCTTTTGTGTATACCTCTGCATAGGTTTCTGTGTTTTTTGGATTTGGGCAAGCTTGAAAACTAGGTATGCCATTCCCTTAATAGGAGGTAATTTGCCTTAGAGAATTTCTTAAAGTTATTGGGGTTAGGTGGAGGGGGGGGGACTAGTTATATTTGTTGCAAGTGAGACTGCTTTATGATCTGATCTTACCAGTGAGGACATCACAATGGAGGAGGCGTGTAGTGCTGTCCCATATTTGTAAGTATGAGATCTAGGATAGTTGTTTCCCTACTGGGAGTACAAAGAATCTGCTCAATGGCATTTGAATTTACAAAGTCAAGAAATCTTTTTGGCCCATATGTTATTGGTTGTGTAAACCTCCCAATTAATGGAGGGGTAGTTAAAATCACCCATGAGTATGGCAATGGGCTGGATGGTGAGTTATTCTAGTAACTACAGGTATGTTGTATGCATTTCCTGGTTCATGATGGGGAGCCTGTAGCTTGTAAGAATATGGTAATGGAGTTTTCCCATGGTTAGATGGACATGGAGTAACTCAAACATGTCATATTGTTTAACCAGTCTTGAAGTGTGCTTATTCTTTACATAGATAGATACACCTCTGCCTTTTGCTCTTTCATGTTCAGTGTTAGAGTCATGCACTGCTGGAATGCTTTCCATGGCTTTGAACCATGTTTCAGTAACTGCACAGACGTCAGCATTCTGCAGGGTGAGGAGAGTTGCTAGGGAGTGCAGTCTCTTGTTGAATCTCCTAGCATTGAGTGGTAACACGTTTAGCTTGTCCCTAGTAGCTTTTATTATTTTGGAAGATTTGTCTGTTTGGGAATGCCTATACAAGGCACTATAGGGGTGGATAATGTTTTGGCCAATATCCAAAAGCCTAGAGGTGACAGGTGAAGACCATCCCCTTTGGAATGCACTAGTGACTAAGCCAATTGTTAAAGTTGATCACTTTCTGCTGGTATTGTGGCATCATCCTTGGATATGGTAGAATGCTCCTCACTGCTAGTCTTATACCTGCCTGTGCCACATATTCTGAGAGCTACAAATAGTCCAAGGAGGTCCTTCTCTGGTCATTCACTCCCACATGGATTATGAGTGAGTCATACTGGAACTTAGAGGTAAGTGACCTGAGTGCTTGTATAATCTGGAGGATCCTGGCCCCTGACAGGCAACTAACTGTAACCTTTTTGTTATCCAGCCTTGTAAGAGGGACGTCAGTGTGTCTCCCAATGGAGCCTCCTATGACCAGAATATTGGTTTGTGGGTCATTTTGCCTTATGGGCTTGGTATTTGAAGCACAATTAGATGTGGCTTTTTGTGCTGTGGTATTTGAAGCACAATTAGATGTGGCTTTTTGTGCTGTGATGGGAATTATCTTCTTTGTGTGCATGTGGAGTTTCTGCACCTGAGAGGTTTTAAGGTTTGGCTGAGTACATGTAAGGACCTCTGCATATGTGGGTTTATGGGTGTGGTCATTTGTTGGTGTGGTAAGTGATGTGTGTGAGTTGCTTACAACCTGTTTGTTACTTTTTGTGTCTGTCTGTCTGTGAGAGCCTAGCCACCAGTATCAATATGTACCTACATCTGTCACATAATGTATTTGTTTGTTCCAGAATTAAGTGGCTGTCACTGTACATAAGGCAATTGTTACATTGCCTCAGGATGCCCATGTCCACCAAGCTGGATGCAGATATAGCAAAGAAATACCCATCCATGTCTGCAGGTCTTAATGTGTACTTACAAGGGATAGGAGTGGAGGGTGTTTGTAACTGGACAAGTGAAGGGTGCTTGCTTTGTGTAATGTGCAGCTAAGCTACCAGCAATGCTGCCCAGCACCCAAACCAGATGCTTGCTGAGCACCGATAGTCCTGAGTTCTACAATAAGGTAATGTAGACCTAAACAAACCTAACTAAATGTGTAAATGCTGCTCACCATGCAAACTAGTTACTCTGTGATTACCATGGAACTAAGGTAAAATTCTGACATGGTTTTACGGGGAAATTGCAACTTCTGGTGATTGCGGATATACAAGGCACCGGTAACTGCCATTGTGTAAAAATCAGCTTTGTGCAAATGCGAGTCTTGTATACAATCAGAAAACAAGTTTTACAGTAACTATGTCTTGAGGCCAATCAGGTAAGCACACAATGAGCTTTTCACCAGCAATTCCCAACTTAGATCAGAGAAATCAACCCTCTCCTGCCACAAGAGTGCAGAGTTTGACCCTCTTAATGTAAAATGACTGATATGGAGTCAAACCATAAACAGGTGCCCAATACTAAATAAGAAAAACTAGATGCAATGTATTTCAGTGCAGAACAGCAGCTCTTACAGCAGTTTGAAAATGCAACTTTAAACTTTAAAGAAGTGCAAAAAAAAAAACAATAAATAGCACAGTAAACATTTACAGTATAAGAAAAATAAGGAATGTTTCTAGATGTTTGCACCTGTACAGGGCACTGCCATGGTGAACAGCTCTGTGCAAATCTGCCAACTTTATACCAATACTGGCAATATAGAAAACTGACTACTGAACCCTCTGACCAATAAAACAACCACATTTAAAGCCCTTGTCTCTTTTCCTTGTGTGTCTGTGGGGTTCCTCAAAACTCTAAAAAACATGCTGAGTGTTTCCATCACAAATTCACCAATTAATGGAACTGTGGGCAGCAGCACAGACTCTACATGATGCCCTATCGGGGGAAGAAATGCATAGATCAACAGCTCTGGGCATCTGCTGTGGTGTGTAGTATCTTCAAGATAGGAGAACAAGGAGCTAGTTAGGTGGACTGGTCCTAAAACCTTTATTACCTGTGACACTTGTCTTTCCTTTCTAGAAATCTGTAAATTATTTATATGATAGCCTAGAGTTATGGAGTAAATAAAAATATGCTCTAAGTAATACTTCTGAAAATATGACAATTTGTTGGTTCAGCTTGAGCTGACCTATCATCTTTATAAATAGTACATTTTATTTTTCTCCCATAGGCATTAGTCACCTTAAGAAAAATAATGGTGTTGTCGATTCACTAGGGTACTGCAGAACAATAATCTCTATTTCGAATCATTTGAAACTGTGGAGAGGAGTTATCCCAACAGGATGGAGAGACTAGGAGAGCAAAGGAATCTTCATGCTGACAGACCTGTTGTAAAATGAAGGTGGGGTGGGGAGACTGACCACCTTTGCCTTTCTAAAGAGCAAATGTAATTTGCCCAAGCCTACCTTTTATTGTTATCTTCATAACTGTAGTGTATTCTATGGTCCTCTTTGGGGAAAACCAATAGCAGCATCTCACAGTATCCCATCATATATTCCAGTAGCATATAACCAACAGACCTACAAGTAGCAGGAGCACATTTTTCAGGCTTTTGCCTTCAGTAGAAAGACCTGGTAGCTACTATAGATTTATCCATCATCCCACTTTGTTTAAAGCTACTCATTTATACAAGATCTTGTTTCACAGATCTATTGCTGCTTCCCACAAGAGTATCCAAATACGCATGTCTGTGATGCCGACACTGGCGGAGATATATAGACAAGAATGTGCAGAACATGTGCAGTTCCATAATTATATATAACAGTGAAGACAGTAATTATAAATACAAATGGAGTCATGCAGTGGTGTGGAGCCCATATCTCCATAGATGGGGAGAGCTGGGTATCTCAGCAACTATGTAATGAGCCCAATCCTTGCAATGACAGAGGTGCACAGAAGAGAAATGTGAGTATTGTCTGTATCATATTAGAGAGGTGGACATTGTATGCTCAGTTGCTCAGTCCTTGTAATAAAAAGCTGCTTACATCTATAGCCATGTGATATCGTGCATTAGTTGCTACAGACATGCACTTGGCAGCAGTATGAGTTTGAGCACTGGTGTGCTGAACAATGCATCTCACTGCAGAGTGGCACAAAGCAGAACTTACTGCATAAAGCCACTCCAGAGTGGCTTCTACAATGTATTAGGGGGAAGTCACATACCCAGATACTTATAAGATGCATTAAATGGGGTGAAAAATAATGTACAGAAAATAAGAAATGCAACAAAAAGAGGAACATACAAAAATAAAGCATATATAAGAATGAAGGATAGGGCAGTGTAACATTGTTGTACAAATATTATCTCCTTTTTCTTATATAAAGATGGTAATGAGGGGGAAGGGTGACAGGGAAAAAGGGGAAGGAAAGAATGGGATAGATGAATGTACTGGAGCAAACAGACAAAGACATAATAGGACAGACAAGCAGGGATAGCTGTGGAAAAACTATGATAAGGAGGCACATGATGGAAAGAGATAAACACAGGTGGAAAATGGAGATAGGGAGGGTTAGACAATGCACAGTGTGTGAGTCTGTGCACAAATGTATATTTAGGAGATTCATAGACATTCATGGTTTATGGGCTCATTTAACTATGTACTACACATCCAGCAATATAATTGCAGAGTTTGTGTGTGAAGTACCGTTTTTGAATGCATATATGGGCAATGTGGCAGTCCACCATGTGGGACCTACACGTCTTATACACATATCTAATACCTAGTAGAGTGGTTAAGCCCTGCAGAGAGTGTCTGTGACTATGCGTACCAGGTACACCACTGGTATCTGCTTGCTTCTCCAGCCTTATATATATTTATCTATATCTATCTATATATATATATATATATATATATATATATATATATATATATATATATATAGAGAGAGAGAGAGAGAAAGAGAGGGTCTACTTTGAATGATTGAAATTTCAAAACTTTGAATGTCATATGGCAGGGACCATCAGGATGGTCCAACTGGGCATAACCCTTTTTCAGTGGAGCCCCGGGGAGAAAATCTCCACAAAAACAAGAGTAAGAATACAATAAGATACAGTAGAAGACAAATATTTATAAATTTAACAATATCAGCAGTAATATCAGCAAAAACAAATGAATACACACATTTATGTAGGGGGCAAGACCCCTGCACCCCCACACCCTCCACTATTAAAATATACTAACTCCGAGATCACACTACAGCAAGGAATATTCCCATTCCGTGCTGTATGGAGGTCTCTGTTTAAGTGTTTGAAGTTTTAAAACTTTAATCATATGGTTTCAGACATATGAAATTCGAAGTTCTGAAACTTCAATCACTTAAATGGGACCCATAGAGAGAGAGAGAGATAAATATAGAATGTGCAGTGTAGTATGACTATGCACTGCATAGCTTGTCATTAACATTACATGCAACGTGTTTACACTGTGTGACATTGTACTATCACTGTGTGCTTGGCATAGGTCATAGTTCTGGATTAGACTATGCAGCTTCAGTTGTGCTGCCCTGTATTGTGCCAATCCCCATCTGTTGGGTTTTGCCTGACATGCACCTCCTCCTGCTCTAGATTACTGCCTCTAGAGATGAGGATGATATGGCTTTTGTGCCTGTGTTTGTGGATCTGTTCCTAACACAACCATTCCCTACGAGTGTGGCCTGCTTGATTCTATAGTGTTATGTTATGTAACATGGCACAGGCCACAGTTCTGTTATAGGGTGTGAGAAAAGTATTACAGTACCCCACCCAATGTATCTAGGCAGAGGAATCATGCCTTTCACAGCCAAATACTCAACTGAAAATGCTGCAGATCTCCTCATATACCATGTTGTACAACAGTTTGGCAACATTTTGTACAGTAAACTTTGTTAACCAGCACCCATGTGGATTGGTAGATGCCAGATAACTGTAGTTTCTGGTTGCTTGAGAGTTACTATTAAAAATAGGCCTGCCTAATACTGTACCCTAGACTATTGGTTTGGTATGACATGTTCTTAGGTTGGGGAGAGAGGGAATGTATTCCTATTTTCCTTTTTAAAACTCAAACTCTAGTGTCTGTGACTATGCGTACCAGGTACACCACTGGTATCTGCTTGCTTCTCCAGCTTACACCTTAGCCACTGTCATCTGTTTAGAGTATATATCTATGTTTTCAGAAGTGTCTTCATGTCCACAGGATGCAGTGTTAAACAAAGACTGGGAAACTTCATCTCAGCTGAGCATAACATCCTGCTGCACGTGGTCAGGATGGCCCACACACAATACCTATTAGGGAAAGAGGATACTGTCTTGCTTTTAGGTTAGCAGTCACCAGTCTGCAATATCAATGCCATGGATGAGTGTAACTAAACAGCAGAGCAATGTTGTAGTCATGCCACTGACATGATCGTTCATGCTAAGATGAAAGCAAAAATGACAGGAGGGCCCCACTAAGGACTACCACACTAATGGAAGAGGAGGTGCTAATGTGGAATGCAGGTACAATAACAATCTCTGGAGCTGTGGACATTAGTCTTGGGATTGCCTGACCCCCATGTGTTTCAGTGTGAGGTACATCAGGTTATTTCAACATACAGCAGATGTTCTTATAGCAAGAAGGCTGACTACAGAGTCCCACTACTTATTGGTTGTCATAGAAACATCAGCACTGTAAAAGTAGGATAATAATAATAGTAATAATAATAATAATAATAATAATAATAATAATAATAATAATAATAATATCCATTTGTTATCCAGGTAGGCGCACTGGACACACAATCAATTTTCAGGGTGACCTGGGAGTAATGTCTGGTTAAGTGACCTTTTCAAGTCACACAGTAGGCAAATGAAAGCTGAGGTAATCAATCCTTGTACAACAGGAACTTTATCAAAAAGCCTTAACTCTCTGCACCAACTGACAGACTATTTTGTGAACACCTCTGGGATGCATGGCACATCACAAGTATATCTCATGTAATTTTGATCACTGTGGTGTTTTTCTGTGAAGTGATCTGGTCAGTCACACAGCAGACAAATGAAGGCTCTGAAATCAAACCTTGCACAACAGGAAGCAGCTCATTAATCACTCGTACCCTTACTTATATGCATTAAGTGCCAGACAAACTAGTCTGTATCTCAGTGCAGTACATTTCACACCCACATGCCTGAAAAAAACAAGCTAAATTAAACATTTATTCAAAGTTGAAAGAAAACATTAAAACTGTAGATTGCATGCTATCCAGTTTATCAAGAAACAAGCTAACCAAGAATCATATCCAAACAACATGCTTCATATGATGATTTATTCTCCTGTTTATTATAATCAACCCCCCAACACACGCACACACACACACACACACACACACACACACACACACACACACACACACACACACACACACACACACACACACACACACACACACGGACATCAGTTACAAACCCCTTGTATAATGGTGTATAGCTCAGGTATTTGTTTGAAATGAAATGTAATGAATAAATACAGAAGTAATGACACAGAAATCTACTTAAGCTCACTGCCTTGAGAATTATATAGTACAACCCACTGTGCGTACATGCTCTCCCAACCTCTTAGCTCAAGAATATTAGACAATGGTCAACAATCAGGAACAAGTTTTAATTTTGCTCTTATATACTTAGAAAGTTGATAGTATAACAGGTCTTGTGTCAGCCAACATTTTCTGAAGGATATGAAGTCTGAAACTTATGTCTGTCATTATTTAGTGACTGAAGTGAACAACAATTTTCCAGAAACCCAAAATATGTTATAAAGAACAGACTACAAATATGAGGCAACTTCAGGAACAGTTGAGAACTAGACCAACTGCATGAGTTCTTCCACAAGCACGCAAACACACACACTCACACACACACACACACACACACACACACACACACACACATGATCATTACCAGTCACTTTTATGACTGTACATCTCAGATGTCTGCTTGACATCAAGTGAACAAATAAATACATAAATCGTGAAGCAGAAATGCAGCTCAGCTTGCTGCTGTCAGAACTATATTAGTGCAACTCACTGCATCTCTCCTCTGCCTTGCAACGTCTTAGCTCAAGAATCAGAGACAAAGACCCAACAGCAGGAACAGATTTTAAATGTTTCTTATACACTTAGAAAGTTGCCAGAATAACAAACTTTGCATTAGCAAGTATTTTCTGAAGGGCACAAAGTCAGAAAATCATATGCATGTTTTTATTTAGTGCCTGCAATCCACAATAAATTACCAAAATCCATAAACTTTACAATGAACATATCAAAATACCTCCAACATTTTTACTCTAAGATTTTGGACAAAGCCAAAATAATGGGGGGGTGGTGGTAAAGGCCCCAAAAGGAATGCTTATTAAATATTATTATATTTTTTATCTAGTTAACAGGATAAATCTACCAGAAAAGTTTCCCTTTTTATGGGTGACCCAAGAGCATTGCCTGATTAGGTGACTTGCTCAAAGTCAGACAATAGGCAGACGGAGGTGGAAGGAATAAAACGTTGTACTTTTGACTGACTAACAGAAGCAGTTTATTAACAACTCAGAGATTTAAATGTCAGACAACTCTAATTCTCTTAAAAAGTTAGCAAGTCATGCATGGAAATGCATTTTTTGAGCAATAAGAACTATGAAACACCAATGGCTGCTGACAGAAATCTTCAGTTATTTACCTAAAAATGAAGAATTTAATTAGGAACAAGGCAAAAATATGAGGCAAAATCAGAGATATTCTTCTAAAGTGGGTAGAGATAAGAGACAGGCAATGGTAATTAACTTAAGTAAATAGAACAATGTGTGTTGCACAGAAATGCATGTTATGAACAATAACTGTGAAACTCTAATGACTGCCATCATTGACTGAATACAATCCTCAGTTATTTACCATAAAACCAAAAATCAACAAAAATATGAGGCAATATCAGAACTGTTCTTCAATGCTGCAGACAAATGAGAGGTATACAGCTCTAATTCATTTAAAAAGTTAACAGACCAGCAGGTTTTGCATGCACATTCTTCTGAACAAAAAAAAAACCTATTTAACTTTAATGACTAACATTATTGACTGACTGTAATCTTTACTGATCTAGCAGAAAATGAAGCATTTTATGAGAATGAAGACAAAAATATGAGCCAGAAACAGAGTTGTTCTACAAAGCCAGGCACTAATGAGAAGCTGAGTGTTCTGCACTTTGTCCAGGGACATAGTCACCCCCAACACACATGCATACAAAGACACACCCGCACACACATGTATAAAACACACACCCACACACAAATATATATACATATATATATATATATATATATATATATATATATATATATATATATATATATACACACACACACACACATATATATATATATATATATATATATATATATATATAGTGCACTACATCATTGCTTACCAGATCTACACTAAATATGGCTTTTTTCAAAAAGACAGTGCTAGTTCTAGATTGTAAGCTTGTCTATTACTTGTCTTTTCTGTCTGTGACAAATTCTAGGAAGTCTCCTAGTCAATGGCTCTACATTCGTGTCAATGAAAGACAAGAAATCAGAGCTGTTGCACATCAAAATGGAGCAGTGGAGTTAAGATGTTGGTGAGACATAGTATAAGGTGGGACAGTTTTTTTTTTTTTTTTTTTTTTTTTAACACCAACATTTATAGGGCTCCTAGGCTAGCACTAGTCACTAGGCAGCTGCCTAGGTTATCTTGTTCTACATCTGGCCCTGGCTGTCATAGCAGATGAGTACACTGCATCAGATGTAGTTATACCCACTATATCACAGTATTGCAGGGGTGCTCAGTGCTTGCCTTCACATGTTACAGATGAACCTTAACATGAGGAGAGTACTCAGACTCAATCAGCAGATGTACAGGAATGTAATTAAGGTGCAGTCTACTGCTATGATGTTCAGTATTGAGCTGACTTGCTATGTTGCATGGCATTCAGGAAGATGCTGCCAAGCCAAATCAACAACTCTCTGGTGACATGGTATCCAGAAACAACATTATGACTGGTCTCATTAGGTTTATGGTGGCGCATGCCACTTCCATTCCTACCTCCATGTTTAGAATTTCAAGTGTTATCTTCACTGCCCATGCTGGCAGACAGCGGTCCAAGTAGAGTATGTACTATGGGCAGCCATGTATAGGGTCCTCAGCAGGGTACACACTTCAAACCACAATTATGAGGTTAACAATGCTATACCACTCCCCAATATGGGCAGGGGAAATTACTCAACCTCCACGGGTGGGACATTTTTCCAGAGGACTGCATCCCAGTCAGGGTCCCAAAGTAGCGCAACTTCCCTGCTACTAAAGAGACTGAGTTCAATCATCCCATGCTAACAGAGTGCCATCAAGCCACAGACATGTAATAGCACTCCATCACTGTCACTGGAGAATGTCATCCATGTCAGAATACAGTTCCACAACACAAGAACCTCATCATTGCCTTCTGTTACATGATCCCTGGAACAAGTTTAAGTTGATAGGCATGTGTGAATGTGTCCTTTGACACCTGTGCACATAATGATGATGAGGTACTATACCCTTCCTCCTGTATAATATATCTGTATCTCTCTCTCTATATATATATATTTATCTATATCTATCTCTCTCTCTATATATATATATATATATATATATAGAGAGAGAGAGAGAGAGACAGAGAGGGTCTACTTTGAATGATTGAAATTTCAAAACTTCGAATGTCATATGGCAGGGACCATCAGGATGGTCCAACTGGGCATAACCCTTTTTCAGTGGAGCCCCGGGGAGAAAATCTCCACAAAAACAAGAGTAAGAATACAATAAGATACAGTAGTAGACAAATATTTATAAATTTAACAATATCAGCAGTAATATCAGCAAAAACAAATGAATACACACATTTATGTAGGGGGCAAGACCCCTGCACCCCCACACCCTCTGCTATTAAAATATACTAACTCCGAGATCACACTACAGCAAGGAAAAGCGAATATTCCCATTCCGTGCTGTATGGAGGTCTCTGTTTAAGTGTTTGAAGTTTTAAAACTTTAATCATATGGTTTCAGACATATGAAATTTGAAGTTCTGAAACTTCAATCACTTAAATGGGACCCATAGAGAGAGAGAGAGAGAGAGATAAATATAGAATGTACAGTGTAGTATGACTATGCACTGCATAGCTTGTCATTAACATTACATGCAACGTGTTTACACTGTGTGACATTGTACTATCACTGTGTGCTTGGCATAGGTCATAGTTCTGGATTAGACTATGCAGCTTCAGTTGTGCTGCCCTGTATTGTGCCAATCCCCATCTGTTGGGTTTGGTCTGACATGCACCTCCTCCTGCTCTAGATTACTGCCTCTAGAGATGAGGATGATATGGCTTTTGTGCCTGTGTTTGTGGATCTGTTCCTAACACAACCATTCCCTATGAGTGTGGCCTGCTTGATTCTGTAGTGCTATGTTATGTAACATGGCACAGGCCACAGTTCTGTTATAGGGTGTGAGAAGAGTATTACAGTACCCCACCCAATGTATCTAGGCAGAGGAATCATGCCTTTCACAGCCAAATACTCAACTGAAAATGCTGCAGATCTCCTCATATACCATGTTGTACAACAGTTTGGCAACATTTTGTACAGTAAACTTTGTTAACCAGCACCCATGTGGACTGGTAGATGCCAGATAACTGTAGTTTCTGGTTGCTTGAGAGTTACTATTAAAAATAGGCCTGCCTAATACTGTACCCTAGACTATTGGTTTGGTATGACTTGTTCTTAGGTTGGGGAGAGAGGGAATGTATTCCTATTTTTCTTTTTAAAACTCAAACTCTAAAAATGTAAGGTATGTTTCTGGGGTGGGGGGACAAAGTGCAACACATGAAAATTGTACTGTATTTTTTAATTTTTTTCTGGTTACTTGAGAGTTCTGGTTGCTTGAGTTCCAGTTAACTGAAAGTATACTGTAGATTATGAATGGATGTCATTAACCAAGACTCAAAAAGTAACCAGTATTTCCACATGACAGACATATATTTGGAAGTGGTTAATGTACACATACACAATGTATATAATTGTATACATAGATTCTGATCACATTGTCTGTGCTAATCAACCAGAAAATAGAAAGTTGTCTTGTTTGAAGTGGCAGTAGAGCTGATATATGCCATACAAGTGAACAATGGAAAGTGTCAGATTATTGTGCAGACACATGGGTAATAATACCCTTAGACACAGTAAAAACAGTTCCAAGATCCACTGAAGTCAGCATACAAGGATAACCCCAATACTTAATAAAATGCATTTTTATTGTATGACAAATGTTTTTAGTTGATTGTTGTTTAAATTGATTAAAGTGTCTATAAAAGGTAAATAATGACAAAATATTTTTTAAATGCACGATGATGGACAAGTAGGTCAGAAAGTTAGCCCTTTAGATAATAACATTGTATTAAGTTTTGGAGTTCTCCATGTTTGCTGACTTCATTTTTATTGTGGATTTATTTTTTTCCATGCCTGTCTGAAGCTGTTTCTTATTCTTTCTTTGTATGCAGGCTACATCTTTTTTGTGCAGTAATACCCCTGGTCATTGCACACTATCTGGCAGCACATGGAATGATAGTATTTAATTTTGGCATACTACAGTGATTCTGAACCAGATGGACCACGTGTGCAAACTATGATGCCCAGTACTTCAGTGAGGTGGGCAATGTCATAAAAGACTGTCCCAGATTTAATTCTCACAGTCTCCATTTTTCTGCTGTGGGTCTCTGAGCAAATCAATAAACTAAACATTGCTCCCAGGTCATCCCTGTATCCAGGGGGGCTTACCTAGTTAATAAAGGTTTATTCATTTACAGTATCCTCCTCTGTCCAGGGAAATCAGATATGCTTATTCACATATAGAAGCATGATGTTGAGGTTATTTGTGTGAGACATTCCACACCACCTCTTGGTCTCTGAAAACTACCCATAGCTTGGATGAAGAGTGGTACACATACCTTTGTCTCCGCAGAGACAGGCAACCCACACATTCCCCTAGATTCAACTTGTGGGTGATGCATGTCCTCCAGCATCCTTACAGTGTCCCCACTCAACACAGATGCAGTCAACTCTCTCCAGATCAATCCAGTTATGGTATGTAATCCACTGTTTACAGCATTTTCATTTCCACCATATCATACTACAGGATGGGGGGCTGGCAGTGATTAGTAGAATGAAATGTAGCAGAGGAAACTGTATCATGGGGATGGCTTAATGGTTAAGTTGTTTACCTCACATACACAAGGCACATTGTTTGATTATCACCTTTGAAGGGAAATCGGCTAGGCTTACAATGCCCTGCAAGAGCAGCTAGCCTAGTACTTACCTATGAACCTATAGTACTGACAATTACTGATGTCTGCAGTATAGAGATTTCTCATTGTGCCTTTTGTACAGTCATGCAGTATAGACTGCAAGTTACTCCAAAATAGACTGTGGATCACACCACCATTTTGGTTGTACACATTTGTATAGCATTGTTTCATTTGGGAATGTGATTTCATCGGCATGTTATTATGACATCCTTTCCATATAAGATACAACATGTTGCACTACTTGGCTCTGGCACAGAATCCTTCTATAATTCACCAACACTAATGGCTGCTAACAGTATAAATACACAGTGAATGCTATTCATCTTGACTTGTTCACGCATAATGTGGTACATGGTTCATGTGCAATTTGTTCATCCATAATGTGGTACATGGATTATGTGCAATACTACTACTTGAATTTTGCTGCTTGATGTGTGTTTTTAGTATCTTAACGTGTGTGTTTCTAGGAATATATGCAGATCTAAATGACAATTAAGTTTCCTTTGACTTGACTTTGACTTTAAGAATCCTTGCCCCTTTCCCTGAATATACACTCCTTCAGGTTAAGGCACTCTAAGATTTATGCTCCACTCCCAGAGTTTAATAAAGTCCCATTTTATTTGGCCACAAATATATCTGGACTTCCTTACATGATCCGGAACTTGCATACAGATCAGCAACAAAATATGAAGGCTCTAATAGTAGGTGTGCACAAGGGGAAACGGAGTTAGTACATAAAGTTGAAAACCCCTTGGTAGCAATATACTGCTGCATGGGGATGCCTTGATCTCCTCACTGACACCAAGAATGGGTCAGAGTGAGTCTAGAGAAGTTACAAGTGTCCAGTGAACCTGGTAGCTGAGGAGAAGCACCAGTGGCAGCCAATGCAGGGAGAAAAAAAATACCTTTCCAAAAATTTACCTCTTGAGCTTTGCTTCCCTCTGCTCTCCATGCAAATTTCTTGGCATTCATATCTGAAATACCTAACAGCTTGATTATGATCAGACAACTACAGTACTACAGTACTCACCAGGTAGAGGCCTCCGTGCTATAATCTTGTGAGTAAATGACTAATGCTGCTCACAGATCTACTACACATGGGCCTCATGTTCACTTCCAAGGTGTTGGACTCAATAGCTGCATTGCACTACTAATTGCAGTTGATGGAGTAATAACCACTGTCTGTCAATGTGCCCCATTTAGTGCTTGATGTTAACATGTCTGCAGTTTATTGTGCTAACCACCAGATGCAGACCTGCTAGCTTACTGAATGCCTGTATGATGGTGTGATTCAGAATGTTATGTGTTGAGGACAGCACTGAATATACAGAGCACTAATGATTGGAAAATAATTAGAACATCCTTAGCAGGCTGCACTAGTATTCCTGTGGCTAGAATGCAGATGACATCTAGTAAGACAGGCCTGACACGTCTTATGTAGGGTGCCAGTATCAAGCCTGTACTGTCAAGAGTTTCTGACTAGGTAGAATGATAAAGATCTGCCTTGAGCAGAATTTCTGTCTGCACCATGGCCTCATTGGATGTGCAGCACTGAAGTCCGTAAGGTTATTCTGGTGATCGGTCAGAAGGATGAAACAACACTCTTCAAATTTTATTTCTATGATTGTTTTTATGTACACACTAGCATTATACTAAAGTGACACTTTTTCCCAAGAAGAGAAATAAGCCTTTTTTCATGGATAATCAATAACTCTTGAGAAACAGAGATCATATAGTTGTATTTAAGTAAACCTAGTGCAGATGACTCGCCTAGACATGATTTCCCTACACAGAAGGTATAGGTAGGCTTGTCCTCCATTTAAAATTGTCTGCATATATCTTACAGTTTCTGTGAATAACAGCATTTTCTACTTCAGGCTTGATTAGACAATTGCCACTGAGTCAGAAAATATTGCTACCTCATTCAACACACACTTCACCCAAACCATACTATCACTAGCTAAACAACATCCCCCCCCTCCCCTCCAACTCACACCTTCAACTAGTAATCTCCCTTCTCTTTTTCTCCTGTACCTATCTCCAACATAAAAAAACTCTTAACTAAACTTAAACCCACCAAATTAGTAGCAGACAACCTCCCAAGTGAATACCTACAAATCGCAGCTGATGCTCTGGCCTACCCAGTATCCATCTTGATTAACCGATCTCTGTCAGAAAGTTACGTTCCCACACTGTGGAAAGTATCACATATAATTCCCTTCCACAAAGGCGGACCCTCCACAGAACTAACCAATTACCACCGCATAGCTATTCTCTCTCCACTCTCCAAAATACTAGAGAGATGCATACACTCTCAGGTCTCAGACTACCTCCTTACTAACAACCTCCTTTCCAGTACTCAGCATGGTTTCCGAACAAACGATAGCACCACCACTGCCTTACTCTCCTTTACTAACACTATCCTTCAGCATAAAAACAATGGCTATCTCTCCTCTGCTACTTTCCTAGACCTATCTAAAGCATTTGACATGGTCCCACACAAACAACTTATCTCTGTCCTCAATAACCTATCCTTCTCACAGTCAGTCACCAACTGGTTTCAGAGTTACCTGTCTGACCGCCAACAATCAGTTGTATGGCAGAATGACATATCTCCCCAACTACCTGTCTCCATATGGGTTCCCCAAGGATCCATCCTTGGACCCCTACTCTTCTCTGTTTACACCAATAATCTAGCCTCTGCCACCAAACATGGCACACTCATACAATACGCAGATGACTCAACCATCATCTGCTTAGCCCAGTCCCTACCAAAACTGCAAAAAGTCACACAGGAAGCCTTTTCCTCTGTTGAAACTTGGTTATCCGATGCACATTTAATACTCAACCCAAACAAAACTAAACTACTCATCTTCCAACCCACCAAACATACTCAAAACAACTCTCACTTTAACATCACAGCAAAAGACAACACCACTGTATACCCAAATGAACACACCAAATTGCTAGGAGTGGAAATAGACAATAAACTAAAATTTGACATTCACATATCCATGACCATAAAAAAAGTTCACAAAAAACTAGGAGCATTATACAGAAATAAGCAATTTCTCACCACAGCAGCAAAGATTTCAATAGCAAATTCCCACCTTATTTCCACCCTACTTTATGCCTCTCCAATATATACCAACCTAAGGCAATGCAATCTAAACAAGCTAGAGACCTGCTACAACAAAATCGCCAAATTCGCCACAGGGGCATCCTACTGTAGTCACCACTGTCTCTCACTTGCTGAACTGGGCTGGCTTGAACTCCCTCACCTCCTTCAGTGGTATCAACTCTCACTCACCCACAAACTAGTA
Source organism: Protopterus annectens (assembly GCF_019279795.1). Taxonomy (NCBI): domain Eukaryota; kingdom Metazoa; phylum Chordata; order Ceratodontiformes; family Protopteridae; genus Protopterus; species Protopterus annectens. The sequence goes on from NC_056748.1 coordinate 724,383,453, forward strand.
AACCATCCACTAAATGTCCCATCCCTCCAGAATCTACTCCAACCCTATCGCACCACCAGACCACTAAAATCCAGCAACAAAAATCACTTGCAGATCACTGAAGCCAATAACTCTGCTGGTGAAGCACTATTCTCTTGCACCATAGCCAAATTATGGAACTCCCTTTCACCCACAATTACCTCTGTACCATCATGCACCCACTTCAAAACGTTACTAAAAGTGCACCTAAAAACATGCTGGCTATGCCCTTGCAACTCCCACTCTAATATCACTCACCCCATCCAACCACTACCTTTCTTTCCACTCCACTAACTACCTTGATTATAGCAAGCTCAGATGCTCATAAGCCTAGTACTTATTATACAGCTGGAACTTCTAATTGTAACATTTGTTAATGTCTGTTATGTACATCACAGATAAATATTCTAGTTGTCTACTGATGTACTATGTTCTTCATCTGTAAATATGTTGTAAGTAATTGCTATGTTAAATTGTTAATCGCTATGTAATCCAATGTAACTACTGTTTGTTTATTTTAACTGTGGAGCTTTTCTCCCCTGGCCTCCACTGAAAATGGACCTACGTCCAGTCGGACACTCCCGGTCAACAAATTTAAATAAATAAATAAAAATAATCCAGTGTCCTGATAGCATGATGTTTACCTGGTGCCACAAAGCTTGTCATGTGGCTTTGTTTTTTACACTGTTCATCACTGTCTTTAAGGTCCATTCACTTCATGAAGATAATAGCTGGTATAATATGTTTTACCAGGAAAATATGTAATGAAAGGTATGTTGAAATCCTTATATCCTTCCAGGTGAAGCTTTAGAATTCATAATTAATCAGCTACCTCAAAATTCTCTATGCTAAATATTATTCTTTGCAGTACATGGCATTCTGAATATTTTAAAGATGTTCTGCAACTTTTACTTCTGCTTCAGTTTTAGGTAACTAGCAGCTTCTCAGACAGAGCTTGGCCTGTGATTTGTTGTTTTTTTTTTGTCAAGATTACAGAGATTTGGCTTATTTTAGTTTATTTTTTATAATAAAATCAACGCTGTTACTGTTTCTGAAAGGCATTTGTTTGCTGCATTAATATAAAGGTGGGAAAACACAAAATATTATTCTAAAGCATTAATGTCAAGTAATTTATAAGAAACCTATTCTTGTCTAGATCCTTTGCCTTAGTGAAGTATATAAGAGACCCTGCATGTTTTTCAGTTCTATACATCATATAAAGTGGTTGATTAAACAATGGTTTATCATTTTACAATGAAATCTTTATGAAAACCTTAATATATTGCATTAATTAATTTTCATTTTGATTCAATTGAAAATCTTTATAAAAACACTTATGCAATACCTTTCCTTGTTATACCTGCCTGTCCTAAATAGGCAAGAATTTGCTTTGAAGATGCCTGTCTCCATTTAAGGTGGCAGTAGTCGTTTTGTTATGAAGAATCACTGCTGTTTTGCAAAATAATGTGTAGTTTTTCTGGGCAATAGACCTAATGTCTCTATTGGAACAGTTAAATATATGAAAAACATGGCATTATGTGTCATTACTTCAGTGTTGTATCTTTAATACTGCTAGTATTACCACACTAAGAGCACTTTACAAGATTAAATTAAAATTTTAATAGGGAGAAATTTAATTTGTTAACAAAATATGAAAAATTAAATATGAGGTAGTTTGTTTGTTGTCTACTTCCATGCATGTTCAATTGTCATATTACTCAGGATGATAGGGCCTTTGAAGGATCAATTCAAGATCATTATGCATGCATTGTGAACTCTGTTTATACCACCATGCCAAACTTTGCAGCATGTAAGATTGATACTAATACATAGTACAATCATAATAGCTATGTAATAGCATGTTGATCACTGAACAACTAAATAAGAGGAAATTGACCATAGCCTGTGTTGCACAGCCAGAGACCCAAGATACTAAAGCATGGGAGGTCGTGTGATGTTGTGTGATCCAGCCTAGACATAGACAGCACTCCAGATAAATGTGATGGCATCATTTTGGCCATGGAAAATACAGCAACACACTGACCACTAGAGTACTGCCCACCCACTGAACACAGCAATGCAGGATATTGAGATACTGAAACAGGGATTTCTGAATTTAACATTAACTGTGAACATGACAAGAGCAATATATATGTATATAAGATTAGGAGTATGTGATCTGGTGCATGGGTGGTGCACCGAAAGGGTGTGTTGGAGTGCAGGGACTGTGAGGAAATGCTAATTTTTTTTTTTTGCTCATTCTGTCCATCAGTCATCAGTCCCCTCCCAGTCAGTCAACTTATTTGTTTCCCATCAGTGGGCTGAGGACCAGATAGTCATCAGGGATGATTTAAGTTTTTTTGTAGCTCTGTCTCTTGCATGCATTTGGTGAAAGTGCCTAGTAAGGATGTACAATGGGTTGACCATTGAAGAAGTCCCCTCACTTCCTCATGGGGTGTTCCTTTCAAGCAGTCCCACCCCCAAAGCATGAAGAATGGTTTCTTCAGTCTTCACCAGTTAACTGAACTTGTCTTTCCCCAACTGCATATAATCGTCAGCACCCCCTGGGAAAGGTAGGTAGCCCTTCCCATTTACTCCTCCAGTACTGGAGCCATTAATTTAACCCTGGTCACCTGGGTCACAGTCAGAGCTCCACCTCTATGTGCCACAGAGCCAGGCTTGTACTGTGAGGAAATCTCTTGTAGAGAGTCACAACATTACAGTAATATCACTTATACATTTTTGGTTAATGTCACCATTATAGTTTGAGGCCAGCATACCTTGTAAAGAAGTCTCTCACATTAACATGCAATGGATAACTTAAGGAGAGGGGCCTACCTCTAGACAGCATTCCTGTACCTCTTATGTCTTCCCTTAGTCCTGCATTACCAAGGCAAGCAGTATGTCCAAGGACATAGATTTACAGCACAGAAGGATCTTTAGCCAACAGTGTCATGCCTGTTAAATGTTCTACATTTCTGGAAATCCTGCCTATTTAAATTTGGTTATACTCCAAAATGTGGAAGGGGAATGAGAAGGCACTCCTATTGCCCTAAACATCACGTCCCATACCACTTTCTGCATCCATTGAGATGGTTCTCTTCCATGAACTGCAGAAGATCAATCAAATCCCTTGGTAATCTATCTTGAATGGCATGGTATCCATCAAGTATCTCATCAGGCTTTACAAAACTAAGGATGAGCAATTCTACTTCCTGACCTGCATTGCAAAAAAATGTTTGTTTCACTACAGGGCTATAGATGCACTCTCTCTCTCCATTTGCATGTCTATATCTATCTATCTATATATATATATATATATATATATATATATATATATATATATATATATATATATATATAAAAAGAAAACAAAAAGAATGGAATGCCAGTATAATGGCATCTACTGCCACTAGTTTAAAATTAGATGTGATATGTGCTGAGGTGAACATCCTTCCCTTCACCTATAACTATACCTATCTCAAGGATCTTTGCTAGCATGACAGTAGCAATACATAATCCCTTGTTATTACTGTTTAGCAGGCAGTGAGTTTGGAGCAATAGCCTGCTCTGACTCTATCATTCAACAAATCCATGAATCACCTATACTTTTTGTGAGGAAGGTGTCATCCCTGATTAACAATTCAGATTGACTTATATTCGCACCATTGATGTGTGGAGATCTTTCCTTTTCTCCACTGATGTGCGATCTTGGAGTCAGTGAATTCAAAGTAGCGGGGTTGTGGAGACACTTTGAGCTTTATCCCATGCAAAAACTTTTATTTTAGTATTTGTGGATGTATTTATGGCAAAACATTCCAATGCAGTATTTTTTGATTGAATGTGAAAGGTAGTGATGATTATTAATTATATACACATAAACAAATCTAAACAAATCTAAACACACACACACACACACAATTCCCATGCTGTCCTTATGCATGCAAATAGTTCACTTAAAAATAACAGAAATTACTTTTATCTACACCTCCAATGAGATTCATCAGACTTCAAAAAATTCATTAGAAAAACAAGACTGAGTAAAAATAATCACACCTCACATGGTTTCATGACTCCAGTTAACAGTTATTCCCACTTCCACTCACTCCACTTCCTACTTCCTAGAATGTATTGCTTTAAATTAATGAATCTCTTAAATATAATTTGAAATTGAAAAATACACTTAAAATCTAAACATTCACACTTCCAAGTGTGTACTCCTGTAATGATATTCCATTGAAATGAGAACTGATATTACTTTTACATGCAATTCTTTAATTCTGACTTAATATTTATAAATTAATTTTGACCAGGAGAATGTTAGTTGCCAGTTCTACTGACAAAAAATCCTATCTAAAAGATAATCCATCATCCTCCCTCTTTTAGATGCACTCAGTTTTCCACAACATAAAACAGAATGTTTATAAAAAAAATATATAAATTTATTTTCTTCTTTTTGAATATACTTCTTGAATTATTTGAAGAAGCTTTCTGCCTGTCCTATGTATGTACCTCTCAAACTCTTAGTACAAGAATTCTGGAAAACCTAAAAAATAATGGGAGGTCAAAGGCCTACAATCATGGACATATTTTAAATATTACTGTTACAAACTTAGAAATTTGTTAGATTAACAGGTTTTGCATTAGCTTATGTTTTCTGAATTATACGAAGTTTAAAACTTGAATTTCTGTCATTTTAATTGACAGCAATTCTCAATGATTTGCCAAATAAAATTATGAGGAATACATCAAAGCTTTAAAGCAAACATCTAGACAGTTCAGATGTCTGTGCATCCCCTTCTGCCATTACAATAATAGTCTGTTTGCCAGAAATCTGCATCTGCCCAAAAAGACATGTTCTTCCCTTTTGGGTATAACCTCTCTCCTTTTCATTTCATCATGTCCACTTTTTTCTGACGGACCCTTCAAATGATCATCCCCAGTGTTGTAAAAATTAGGATTCTCAGCAACAGCCTCTCAAATGGCTGAATGACATCTTAGAATGTTCCAGATGTTTCTTACTACATTTAATGGCATATCAGCACTAAACTGTATCCCCATCCCCATGAATTTATGTTGATGTTAAAAATTAACCCACTAGTGGTATCATGTACTTTCTCTTTTTCACTATCTAATAAGATGGGTTTAAATTCTCTGTCCTCTCTTTCTTAACTTGTTCAGTAATTTATTTGATCTGTTCTTCATGCTAAACTATTTCCTTTTTAATTCTTTATCTTTTTTTTTCAAAACCTACTTCTACAGAGGTTAGTCTAAAGGCCCTTATCTGACTTTTTAACGTGTTCAGTGTGAGGTCCCTTTGGCCTGCCTGCTAAAACAAATATATGTCCTTGGCCTGTCAGCTAAAACAAATATATGTCTCTTCCTTCTCCACTAATCTGCTTTTTATAAAGTCTACTATCCAGTTTTCATGTCTCAGGTCTTTTACAATTTTCTATGTCCAGAAATCAGACAAAATCATGCAAATAATGAACTGTAAACTGTAGTAATAAGTGTTTGTGCTCAAGCAGTTCAAACATTCATCTAATTTCCTCTATACTCCTTAACCACAAAAGAAATGTCATTAATAAAGTCAACAAGACCCACTGATATGCTGAAAAAGATGACATACATAAGATGCTGTTTCCACATGATGCTTCTGCAATTTTTTTTTTTTTTAAGGCAGGACAGACCCATTCAGTAAAGCCTTACAAAGCTGAAAACAGACACATCAGTAAGCTGACTGCATTAATTAACAGTGATAATTATGGTCATTATCATAACCAGTATCTATTGTGTTCCTCTTTAAAGACTGCACTGTATTAACTGTGTACAAGTTTATACTGTCAGTCTGCTGATTTACTTTTTTGCATTCTTTTTTTCTCCTCTGGAGTCATCATAGCAGCTATCTCAGTGCTCCATGTCCATGCATGATGGGTGTCCCAGCCACTTCAATCATCCCTCAGACTGTTACCAAATTTGATGCAGGGGCCAGCATTGATCTTAACATCCTGGAGCAGTCATTGCTGTCCTTACCATCAACTGGGGGGGTTTCTACTTTAATCCTACTCCATTTCTCCTTAACATGCATGCTGCAGCTGGCCTCAGGGGACATGCAATGGGCAGACTGCATTATCCTGCCTCCACCCTTCTGCATGGTGCTTATGGCAGCACTTTACCCTACCCCTTTGGCAGACCACATTACAATTGGCTTCTTGGCCACTTTCAGGAAGCTCTTATTGCTCTGTGAGCTCCACTCATGTCACCCTTCCCCTCCATGCTGCTTCAGCAGTCACCCTAGCTGATAATTGAACCTGGGTCAACTGAGTTGAAGGCGGGTCTCTAGCCCTCTATGCCACAGGAGCATCTTTTGATGATTTACTTTTAATGCAGTTACAATTTGCTGTATCACTATTGCTCTTTTTGCAATCTTTTGTGAAATGGCTACAAACTCAGCAAAGTATACAGACAGTGTTAAATGCTTTGTAACATACTTTATCATGCCTATAGTCACATTGCTTACACTGGTTATGGTTTCTTCCTACACATTTATTACTAGGTGCTCTCTTGTCTGCAATGCAGTCACCACCATTTTTATATTTACTTTTATTTTTAATATTGCTAACAGTTCTAGACTTTGTTTTGCTCTGCATCTCATTCACAGTAATAATTAACATACTTTCAGCTCTTCAGCCATGCCTGTATGCTGAATATTAGAAAATTCACTCAGCAAGCAAAAACAGTTGAAATATTGCAAGCTCATGTATCTTCATGAGCCCATCTCATGTTGTGACATAAAGATATAATATTAGTGTGTCATGAGCCCACAGCATGATAGTATGCAGAGAGTAAATAATGTGTAATTTTTTCATGAACCCATAGTATGCTAAAATGTATGGAGTGAGTAGTAGCACTCAAGTCAGAAAGTGCACTTCTACCTTAAGTGTTCATTTTTTCCTCACTGTTTCTGGCAATCATAGGACTCTTGGCTATGTATACCCTTTTTCCTGAATGAATGAAAATTTGTGTCAATGATCAGTTGATAAGTTAGGAAGAGCTGTTATGGAATTACTATGCAGAAGAGTTAGGATGGATTTATTAAAATACATTTGTTTTATACATTACAGTGCTGCTACCTCTATATAAAATTTAAGACAGGAAAGCATAACCACATTTTGTTGAAAAAAGTTCCCATCTTGACTGATAATAAACTAATGATTTTTGTAGTTTTTATGTTAATAATAGCCATGGCTTGCCATGATTTAGATTTGCTTTTTTGTGATTCTCAAGAAGTTGCTGTATCATGTTCTTGAATAAATCTGCTTACAATGTGCTTTTGGTCTCCAGGAGATTTATTTCGGTTTGCAGCTCTAGATTTACAGTGAGCAATAACAAACAAGCAATTATAAATCTGAGATGTAAATCTCATGCAAATATGAAATTATGATGTCAGCAACCTCACATCAAGCAGCATCATGTAGCCCACTACATTGCTCAAGTAGGAAACTTTATATATTTGTACTTTGTTTTACCCGCCAATGCCTTGTTGAATGCAGACATAATCATATGATTTTATTTCATGGTAATGATTCAACTTTGCTACAATGTATGTTTTTGCTTCCAGAATGTGGCACTGTACTGACCAGCCCTTTCTTTTTGGATTGTCTTTCTGTTCAGTTATAATGATAGTATTTAGCATTACCACCTATTTTTCAGAATTTCCATTAAGAGTGCCAACAGGTCTTTTCTATTTACTCTCACAGGACTATGTTCTTTGCCTTCTTTTACAGACATTTTAAAGACCCCTTTCCTTCAACTGGAAAAAGTCCTTACATTAAATTACCGTCTTTAGAACAGCTGAAAGTACTCTTTCCATCTGAGGGAATTCTTCCCACATTCACTCACTCTGTTAAAGGAAAACTCCACCTACTCATACAGTGTAACTCAAACTTTAGGTTGCCTTTCTCAGCACAATAAGGTTCCAGTACGTGTAGGTATAAGAAACGTAATTGCACATTATAAAATGTTCATTTGCTGGCCTTGGAATCAAAGTAAGGAAAAGCCCACCCATTTTCTTCTTTTTGGCTTAACTTCTCACATGCTTGCAGAGGAATTTGTCTGTGCCTGAATGACATTCCATGGAAACAGAAATCTGTATTCTACCCTGTCAGGTACTGCTGACCGTCTTAGATGAGCAATTAATCCTTCTGATGTCAGAAGCCCAGAAGCTGCTATAAATACCAACAGAGAACTGTGAAACTGTTTTTCACTGTCCTTATTGCAGAGAGGAAGAGAAACAGTATCAGTACATCTAGCTGATAGGGTTGCCAGCACTGTTTCTGCAGAGCAGTCCTCATTTGGGAAGTTCTGTCCTTTTGGGGGATATGAAAAATGGTAAATGTACTGATACTTTACAAAGAAAAAATATTTTCTGACTTTTCTTTAAATGCTGATATATATATATATATATATATATATATATATATATATATATATATATATATATATATATAATATAACATTTAAGTCATCTTAATATATAATGTAGTATAAACTACCAATATTGCACATCACAGAGTCTTTATCTTGATAATAAGATGAACATAAATAATTATTTTTATTTGAGGATAACATGGTTTGGCCTGTATAATTTCATGTTTCAGTAAGATCATCCCACATTGATCATCTAAAAAAGATAGCAACCCTAATAGCGAACTACAAATTGTGTACAGTGATCCACTTACAAATGGTATTTTGTATAACTACAATAGTTTTATAGAAAGTGTTAATCTTATATACAGAACCATTGATGTCATGTTCAAGGATTATGAAGGGGTCAGTATGCAGCAATATAAATCAGGGGATAGCAATGCAACAGAAGTGGGAAAATATAATGTATGAAAGCATTTGTGCCTCTTTTTTAAAAAAAAACTCCTAACACAAATTCAAGAATAGATAGATGTACTTTTTAGAAATATGCTTGTAAAATACTTTTGAGCAAAAATGGCAAGCACATTTGCACATTTATCCAACATTCAAGATAATAACAAAAAAAAAAAACTTCCAACTGCTCCAGACACTAGTGAGTAGCAGAACAAGTTCTTTCAAGTTGTAACAGCTCTTGGATTACAGTATTAAAGAAGAATGTGGGGGAGTGTCATTCAGGGCTCATAACACAGAAATACAAAATGGCTACCCTTACAAAAGCCAGTAATTTAGCTGCTTTCTTTGGCACACAGGTGTAAAATTGCTCTGAATAGCTTGTAATAAACTCTTGAGATAAATGTATGTGACAGTCGTTCAGGAATAACATGCAATTACTCCTGCTATAGACAGGACCCGATCCAGCACAAGGTGACCTAGGCATCTGCCTGTTTAAAAAAAAAAAAAAAAAAGATATGTTTTTGCTTTTAAAAAGTCTGTGTTTTGCTCTACTCAGACTGTACAAACACAAAACAGAGTAAACTTCCTGCTCAGCATGAGACTTGTAATGCATGCATGCAGGCCAAAGCAGCAGTGCAAGAGTTTAAAGGCAAATAGATCGCATGCGCAGGTCAGCCTGAGACATGAAATAGTAATGAACAAAACAGATTAGGACAGCTAGTTGTTATACAGCATGAATGAACAGAAGCAGGTCTGTGCAGCATGCACTGAACTTTGTCTGTGTGTGTGTGTGTGTGTGTGTGTGTGTGTGTGTGTGTGTGTGTGTGTGTGTGTGTGTGTGTGTGTGTGTATAATGCTCCAACCAAGGGGCACTGCCTAGTTAAGTGATTAGCTCAGAATCACATAGATTCAAATCTGGTACCTTAGGTATGGGAGGTAAGTGTTTTAATATTCAACACCATCTTCAAGGTCTCCTTCAAATATCTGTCTTTTTTGTGGTAAATCACTGAGGATTACAGTCTGACAATATCAGTTATAGAGTTTCAGTGGTTGATAAAACACATGACACAAAACCTGCTGTTCTGTTAACTTTTTACAAGATATAGAGAGTTTGCTCTTATCCGTTTTCAGTTTTGTAGAACATTTCTAATTTTGCCTCATGTTTATGCCCTGCCCTGTTCTTGAGCAAGTCCCTTTGCCAGACAGTGCTTTGGGGCAACTGGAAATTTTGATCAGGCTGTTCAATGGTCCCCTGACTGCAAGCTTGGCAACTATTCATGAACCAGAGTAGTTATGATATTAACTGAAAAAAAAATGATTGTAATAAACAAAAGCATCATCATGAGCCATGTGCTTTGGATGCAGTCTTTGGTTTCCTTATTCTGTTGAATGTTGAAAATGTGTTTATTATTTAGCTGTGAATAAGATTTGGCAGCATGAAGTCTATGAGTTTAATGTTAATATTTTAACTTTGAATACATTTTGATTGACTTGTATTTTGCAGGCTAATAGGTATGAAATGCAGTATGTTTGGGCTACAACACTTTGTCTAGCAAGTAGTTCATATGAGTAAGGCTATGAGCTATTAAATATATGCTTCCTGTAGTAGATTGTTTGATTCTCACAGCCATCATTTGTCTTTTATGAGACTCTGCCAAGTTACTTCACCAGATGGTACTCCTAGGATGCTCTGGAAAAGGGGGTACGTGTGTCCAGTGGGCAGTCCAGGTTGTTAGTAAATGCAATCCACATTTCTCTTTTAAATTTCTGCTCCATTCACATAGACTGCTATTTGATTTTGACTCTTAGCTCATTTGTCGTAGTTTAATGGGTTGCCAGATGCATTTTCACTACATGTGAGTTTCAAAGGAAGAGAAGTTTACTTTCTCAAGCTAAGTCTGTTTTCAGTACGAGTGTTTTGTTTTGTTTATAAAATGGATGTCAGTGTCTTTTCTGTAAAATATGAAATAAAAGTTTTAAATGAAATTCAAATCAGTGTGCAAATTGTAAATGCAAAGAAGAAAATAGTATGTAGACTGACAGACCTGAGCAGTGTTTATGGTAAATGGGGAGAGACAAACCAAGCAATGGGATACTGTTGTGACTGGCAGGGTCCTAGATCATTACCCTGCATAGGACCCCATTTGTCCATGATTTAGCTCTGTTGACTTAAAGAGGGCAAAAATGAGATGTAGGTGTCCTGCAAGCATGGAAGCTGACCCCCCCCCAAAAAACAGTATGTTGTATGCAGTAATATTTTGATCTTTGTATTACTCGTGGGCTGTTGAACAAAAACTCCTGGAGGATTCATATTGTCTTTAATTGTTTTGTTCTAATCATTGCATTAAGAATGAATTAATTCATTAATATGCTTGAATTGTGTAATATAGTCTAAACATGCTGCATTTTAGTAATATATTTTGCAATACCTTCTTTATAGCCTCTAGCACCTGTAAAGCGATTGACATTTGTCAGATCATATAGTCTGCATTTTTTGGAGTGTTGATCAGAACCGTCTGTTCTTCAGCATCCATTATGTGGTCATTGTTGCTTATTGCCATGATGCAGTCCTTTTTACAAGATCGGATTGTAAAGGATTTCAATATTTAGGTAAACACTATTACCCTGTGGTTAGTGCAGAGGACTAAAGCTCCATCTTGTTAATGAACTGCTGCCTGTGGCAACAGTGCAGGGGTTGAATCTTTCCACTTTCTTTTACCTTGTGTGACACTGAAGCAAGCCTCTTAACCAGACAGTGCTTTGAAGCAACTGGGAATTTGGGCTGGGTTTCTTAATGGTCTCCAGGACTGCATGCCTAGTAACTATGAACCTGTTGTTGTTTGTCAAGCCATTCCCTATTGCACAGCTGATTTAGTTCAGAATGGTTATAGCAATATCGCCAGCAAACCCATTTTTAATGTAACATATGCAATTTTTTTCTTCAAAAGCAGAAGACACTGTATTTATAGATGAACCACTGAAATGCAAAGCTGTTTGCCATTAGCAACCTCTGCATTAGTAATAGTTCTCTTTACTTTAATGTGTAATTATTCTGATGTATTGTTGACAAACTCAAGAGGTTATGTACAAACCTGTATGTCACCCAATGGATAGCCAACTGGCTCACAAACAGGACCCTGGAAGTTAGAATTGGGGAGTCCACCTCTACAAAAAGGTCAGTCACAAGTGGAGTCCCTCAGGGACCAGTCCTTGGACCGCTTCATTTTGGCATTTACTTCTCAGAAGTCAAGGCCAATGTCAATGGTCTCTGGTTGACTAAATTTGCAGATGATTGCAAATTAGGAGCTGTCATTGAATCTCACACTGACACAAATTTTCTCCAGGAGGGGCTGACACAGACAAACAACTGGTGTCAGAGCCATGGACTAAAACTTAATGCCAAGAAATGCATAAAAGTATCCTTTGGGAAGTCATCCATTCTTGGTAACTATCATATTGACAACGCACCCCTTACAGCTGACCCAGTAGTCAGGGACTTAGGGATACACATAGATAGTAATCTAGCCTTTGATCATCATGTGTCTATAGTGGTGAGGAAATCATTCTATGTTGCGCAATTTATAAACAAAGGTATGGCATCTAAGTCCAAGGAAGTCATTGTTCCACTGTATTTGGCATTAATCAGACCTACCATTGAGTACAATGCCACCTTTTTTATGTACCTAACCAGGCATATCCAATGACTGGCATGTCCACAGAGGTTCCTCACTAAAAGAATACAGGGAGTAACTAATATGTCCTATGCAGACTGCCTCAAGGCCCTATTGCTGTATTCTGTCTCCTACAGGCTTTTGAGGGGTGATCTATGCCTGGCATACAGTTCATTGTAACTCTGATGGCTCTCCTGCATATCCATAAGACAAACAGCACCAGAATTACCCATTCTAATGACTTGAACCTTGCCTGTGATATAAATAGGACCTGCTGAAGACATCGGTGTAAATCCCAGAGACTACCCTGTCTATGAAACAGGCTCCCCATCCATGTGAAGCAGAGTCCCTCCCTAACCCAATTCAAGTGCAACTAGGGCAATTGGATGGGAACTGGAAATTCATCCCTGGTTTGGCACCTATGTCTCTAATGGACAGAGGTAACCTGTAATTGTTTCATCTCTCAGGCCCATGCTTACACTTATCAAGGGTATCAGAACTTGTCAGACATTTGGAATGCATGTCTAGGCTTAAAAAGGCCCTTGTGGTCATTATCCTAGTAAGCACCTATGAACTTCTGCAGAGATTGTGCATATTGACTTAGCAGATGTCATCAGATGGTAAATATTTGTTATGCTCTCATAAATACTCTTATATTTAAACTGTTCTATATGTAGCTGGATCTTACAGTATGATGCTAGTGATCTTTAAACAATTTCATTTATTTTATTTATTTATTTTACATTTGTTAACTGAGAAATTCTGACTGGACACATGTCCATTTTCAGCGGAGGCCCGGGGAGAAAAGCTCCAGTTACAAACTTACACAAGTTTATTAAAATTTACAAAAACATAGAAATGCTTACAAAACTTACAAAAAACTTCCAAAAAATGCAAAAGCTTACACAGATTTACAAATTTTACAAAAGCTTACAAAGCTGACAAAAAGAACGTAGAAATTCCAAATCTGAAATACAAACAGTGTAAAGAGGCATACAGATAAAATGACATACAGGATGAGTGATGTATTGCATAGGTGGGTAATGTAATTCATGCAGTTTATTAAAAGCTACCAATAAAGTGCATGTAATTTATTTCTTCATAACAATAAGGGCTATACACAGTCAGCACTGGCTATAACTGCTTCTGGGGGAGTGGGCTATCTGTGGATGAAAGTACCTTATGCTCTTATCATCTGTCATTTTTAAGCAGTCTTTAATCAGGCTTCGCAGGCCTAATGTGCAGACTTGTAATACACGGACCAGGCTAATTAATCAGCAAAACTGGAAAAAAGAAAACTTTGTTATAAATCTGTCTGCTGTCAAAGAGGTGCATTAAAAGTTTTGCTGTGTTTCAGTGGAACTAAGTATAATGCAGTATGAACAAATGGAGTGTTTCTCCCAGGCCTCCACTGAAAATGGGTATCACCCAGTCGGACTTTCCTGGTAAACAAAGATACATAAAAAATAAATAAATAAGGTAAACACATATCAGAGCTACACTTTAGTCTCACACTAAAGCACTACACAGTATCCACCACAGAAAAGGATCAGGAAAATATAACAGTTTTCAAATCTGTAAAACAGCTTCATGTTCCTGCATTTTTTTCCTCTGTAACTAGTAGTACATCAGAGAAGCTGAAGCGCCATGTAATACATTAATGAGCGAGTTTCTATGATCATAAACCTAAGTACTTGTAATATGTGTCCTTGATAGGAATGTCAGGATTCACTTCTTGTGTTTCACTTCACTCTTTTCTCAAGGTGAATTCATTGACATCTATATCTTGAACACAAAATAAGTTTGTTATGATTTTTGCAGTCATAATCTTCTGTATTAAGATCAAGAAATCCAAATGACCAAAAGCTCAGTACAAACACCCCCAGTAAGAAATCCACAATCTGTATTAGTAAGGATGGAATTTGAGATTGTGAGAAGAGTAATTATGGTGCTGTCACACCACAACTCTTTGGAATATCAAAATGTGGACAAATATATATGGAGGACCTTAACATGCCACTTCTGACCTAGAACTTTTGTACTTTGATCACATCCAGTAGCAGAATCATTCTAGATATCCTTCATAGTGCAGAATAAAACAACTACTTCGTATCTGACAAAGGAATAACCCTCTCTTGGATGTAATGCCCATTCATGGGGATGAAAAGGGTAGTATTACAATTGAAAGTTGGGGGTTATCTGGAGATGGGTGAACACTGTACAGTACAATTTGCAGTAAGTGTTGCTTTACAATTCGGTCCTAAAAAACATAGATCAGGGACATCAGTTGATTTTTCCCAAAACAAAACAGTTCTTACGTAAAGTTATATTACAGAAACAGGGAGGATGGAGGTAATATAAGAAACAATCAAGGCTGCTGTTTCATACACAATAAATAAGGTTCTCAGCAGAGGTGACTGAGAAGGCAAGAGGAGAAAGACTGCATTTTAGTAACTGAAACAAGTTATCAATAAGAACAAGGAATGGATCTGTATCAGCTAAGGGGAAGTAGGAGCATAAACCTGATAAACAAATGTCTGGGCCGAGGAGTTGAAAGCAACCAGTTTTAATAAGGAGGTATAACTTTGCATTTGTTCATTAAGGTGCATACATGTGGAAATACTATAGTATGACGAAGCAAAGAAAAATTGGGCAGAGGGTGATATAAATGGCAGAAATACCAAAAACTGCTTCGGCTCTTACACACACACACACACACACACACACACATACACACACACACACACAACAGGGTGACACGTAAGGAATATTCTTGCAGGAAGTGTTAGTTGGAATGAACCTTTTCAGACAGGAAAATACTATGAAAAAGATTTTAAATCTGATGGTGATTAAACCACTATGCTATTCAAGATTCACTACAGAGTCCTACAGGCCTAAGAGTGGAGCTAATGTAGCCACTTATAAAATACAAAAGATGAAGTATCTACACTGTACTGAAGGAAGGCAGATATAATTCAACTTCACAAAAGTAAGACCAAGACAGAAATGAAAACTTGCAGTCTGCGTAGTCTGACCTCTGTGATACAAATATTATGATATGCTTTCTGAAGCAAAGAGACATTCAGTAATCATGGCCTACTCAGTGCAGAAACTGAGCTGGAAATGATCAGCAAAGAAAGTTCATGCCAGGCAGATCTGAAGAAACTTCTTTGACTTGGTCATTGAAGAAGTAAACAAGGATAGAGGACTGAATTTGGGTTAATTTAGATTTTAGAATGGTGGGTGCCACAAGGAAGGAAAGAAAAATACACAGTTACACAATAGTCATATGGCCAGTCTCAGTGAAATATTGGCTGCAGAGCAGATCACTGAGAGTGTGGGAAGTTGTAGCTATAGTAGAGGACGGCTGGGTTGGGTTCCACAGATGCCACAGTTAAGGCCAGTCCTCTTCGCATACTTCTCAAGTGCAGCTCATTATGAGAAACATTCCTCAATTCCACTCTTAAAAAGATTAAAAAGACCATATTCCTTACTGTTTCACATTGGGATGGTCTGTCACAAATTAATTGTTAAGAATTTTTGTAACTAACATCCATGCCAAATAATACTGAATCACATTATCTCATTCAAACGAAGCTTATGTAAGTATAAAATAAAACATTTAATTGTCCTGTAATGTTCCTAGCTGAAGTTGTTAGTAAGTGCTTCACATTTTGCCCATTTGATCCACATTATGAATGGTTGTGTTCACGTTCTGGTGATGGAAGATTGGGGCTATGCCTCTGCAAAGTCTATGCAGATGACATTGCAGAAAGCTTATATCTTTACAGATGACAAGAGGAGTTGCAAAGGACAAGGTATGTAAGGAAGAGGAGGAGTAGAAGAAGTGGATGAGAGCTACAAAAGTAGCCCAAATACCAAAGTCTCTGGGAAACAACCCACTACTAACATACACCATTTTAATTAATAATTTGCATACCAATGACAGATTGCATGCTCCGTAATGGAGGTGCTACAAAATATGGTTAACAACTAAGAAGCAGCTCTCTATTTCAGACTACTGGCCCATTCTACTTAGTGTTGTGTCACTGACTTAGAAATTCATAATGAAAAAAATTACCACAGCAAGCCAAAAACCTAGAGAAAATTACACTAACACACAACAGCTGAATGATTTGAAGTTTCCTACCAGATAGTTTTGCCTTAACAGAACATTTTAGGCAGACAAAACATAACATGAGAATGCCAAATAAATCATTTACAAAATTCATTTAAATGATGAGGGAGAAGAAGAAAAAAAATGGAGAAACATGAAAGATAATGCAAAAATAGTACTTCAAAAAGACGACATCTTTCAGAGAAGAAGCTATGCAAAAGAGAAAGGTAATATTTAAAAAAAAACAGATGATAATTCAAAGGAAGAGTGTAGAACAGTTTTTTCCTACAGAAAGTTGTGTTGTGTATGTATAAAATAGTACATATCATTAGGTGATAGATTCAGCAGCTGTCACATAATTTAAAATGGTATAAAAAAGACAAGACATAAATCTTTGTCAGTGAAGAAATGAATACATGTGAACACAACCTAATCATAGAAGTGCACTTTCTACAGGATGGATAAAATGCAGCTGCAGATCGTGTCCGAACCATTGCTTATCTACCTTCATTTCAGTGTTTTGGGGCAGATTAAGTTTTGTCAGTTATTTCGGCTCTTGAATACAGTATTTGCAGATGTTTGTTTATGAATATATGGAGATTTTTAATTGTGCGTTGAATTTCTCTGAAAAACAGATGTAAAATGCTTCCCTGTGAATGATTGAGAATTGATCACTTGAAGAAAACTGATTGATTACAACTAATCAAGAATACAGTACAATTAAAACTCATACACACAGATACTAAAAGAATTTCTGTGGATGGCAAACCCTTCATTCTCTCCATATGAAGTGCTAACCGCACAAACCACAGAGTTATAAATACTAACCCCACATTCCACAGTTACACAACAATATGAACCTTCCCAGAACTACACACACACACACACACAGTGGTCTCATACAAAACAGTGATCCTTCAGGTCATACCTGTTGAAGATATGGCCTATGGTCAAAAAATAAATTTGATCAGTTGTGTTTAGTCAGTTATAACCTTATTACCTGTCAGTGAATGCATGTAGGGAAGAAACAAAAAACAAATTTCATTGTTAAATAGTTGTTCCTGGCATTAAAATATTGCAAAATGCAGTATATTTTGGTTTAGGGCATCCATTCCATGGTTTCAGTATGGTGAGTTAATTCTGTATTCCATTTACTGAAAATGTTTCCAATGATTTATAACTTTTTGTCATTTTTACTACTAAATGATTTAATATCTTCCCAGACCGATTTCATTCATGACAGAAAGTAGTACAAGGTAAATGTTCAAAATGTCCTCAATAAAAAAAAAAAGTACTATACATAAAAATCAAAGACGTGCAAAAGTTAACTTATGGAAAAAAAATAGACACACAACAAATGAAACAAGATCATGTCTTCAAACATCCAAAAGTGATGAGTGAAAAGGATGAAGGGTTATGTGAAATGGAAATTAATTTTGCAAAACATATTATATCATAAAACAATCACTGAGATCCCTAATGTGCCTAAACTGACTGGTGTGTGTGTGTGTCTGCGTGTGTGTGTAGACCTTTCTAAAGCTGCAGTATCTCAGATGAGTGACATCTAGTGTCAAAGGGCATTATTTACTCTGCAAGTCTTTCCTAAGCGAAGAACACACAGAACTGTTTCTTGTGCGCAGCTTGTTTGTTTCAGGAGTGAGTACAGAGTCTGTCAGGAAAGTGAAAAACAAACCGCCTTCACGGTGTGTAAGAAACAAATTTTAACTGGCAGCTGGGTGTTCCAAGGTGACAGTCTGACCACGAAGCAGACATTGATAGTGATCAGAAGATTTTTTCCTGAAGACTTCCACAGCTATGAAAAATGCATGAGACATTAGTAGGTTATGCGTGTGAGTTGATAAAAGCCAGAGCAATCTTGAGGATATCATTTTTTATTGAGATCTGAGGTATTCTGCAATGTCAGAAACATTTGGAATCATTTCTTGAATAAGATTATGGCTTACATTCACAATGAAGTAAGAATGTCTTGATAAAGAAAACTGGCAAGAACGTTGCAGTATACAGCAGTGAAGCAAATATCATTTTCTTTTGAGAAATGTTCAAGAAAGCACTGATTTTTGACAGGAGAAAGTTTCACCTTTCTTGATCTTTATGACTAATATGGCTGTTCAAGGTTAATTAGAAAAATAATTCTGCAGAACGGTGTCCGAGGGAAACACTGCAGAAAGCGAGATATCAGGACACATTTTGTGATGCTTTAGGATTCTAACAGCTGAGGTCACACTATCCCAGCATTATTTTCATAGTTCTTTAATGTTCATTTTCTGTATATTAATCACTTAAAGTACTGATTTTCTATACTGCCGGTCAAGATTTAGTTAGAGACGATTTTGATTTCCATGCATATATAACCTAATCACAGCTTTCTAACTTGATAATAGATTTAATATTTTGACAGTGGAAGAATGTGTCTTTATATCTCCTGTGATTTATTTTTTCCAACTCATAATCTTTGCTATTAAACTGGAATTGTTCTCGCAGCTTTAGTTCATTTATCTGTGAAACAATCCCTCACTTAATTTACTCCACACTTTGGAGTCTCTCCTCCAGTGGGTTACTCCAGAATAAAATTCACTTTTGGTAAATCCTGCATGCACTGCATTACGCATAGTCCCTATTACTTTCCTTACGCATGTGGCTACTGCATTTGGAAACAGAGTAGCCTCTGCATCTGCAGCTGATGAAGTTTATCTATAAGACAGCAACTGTACTCTCCTGGGTAGATTCAGTTTGTTAGCTTCTGCCCGGAGTCTTGCCTCCTTAGTCTTATGAATATTTACTTATCAACACCCTTACGCCTACTATTTCTGGCTTTATCCACTGTTGAAGTTTTCCAAGCTTGCTTTTGTAAATGTGTATTTGGAAAGCATTCAAAGAGTTGGTGCTATCACACATCATGCCCTTTTGGTGTGTGCGACATTTTTAAAATGCACTCCTTACATTTACTTCAGATGTAAACTTTATTGTTTGTTTTGGTCTCTGTATAGGAAAAAATAGCCCTATCTCCCAGATATCCTTTTCATTTTTACACATATTTTCTTTTCTGTTTTTTCCTGCCCTTTATTCTCACCATTCCCTTCTTTCTAATGTCCTTCAGTCGCAGCCGTAACCAGAATTCTACCCTTCATACATCTGCTCTACTGTTATCTTCTGCTACTTGTTTCATTCTTCCCACATTCTTTCCCATGTTCTCCTAGTGTGTTGGTTCCTTTCTTTCTTCACTCCCCTATTAATTGTGTGGACACATAAGCAGCATTTGATTTAAAATGCAATGTATAAAATGCACTGCTTTAAATTAAAGTACCAATTACCCGTTTGAAAAATTATTAGCATTTCTCTTTTCATTTTGGAGTTGTGATCTCAGATAGCTCTGACTGGGTGAGGTGGTTGGCTGACTAAAGGTATGAACTCTTGAAATGTAATCTCTGCCACCATAGTGTTCCTCTAGTCACCACTGCTTTTGCAGGTCTGTAGAATGAGCCTGCAGGAGCATTGCCTGTGCATTTTATTTGCCTATTTACACAGTCTTACTGCATGTTAATAATATGTCTCAGCATCTATACATGCCACAACCTCTTTCAAAGTGATACAGGATTACACACACAAACATACATATAATATGTAGATATATATATATATATATGTATATATATATATATATATATATATATATATATATATATATATATACACATATATATATATATATATATATATACACATATATATATATACACATATATATATATATATATATATATATATGTATATATATATATATATGTGTGTATATATATATATATATATATATATATATACATACACACTGTATATATAGATGTATATATATATATATATATATATATATATATATATATATGTCTACAATTAAATAAGCGAATGTCAAGATGAATTCCGATCAAAAGACTGACTTACATGTGCAATTTTGGCATGTTGAAGAGGTCAGAATGTCATGAACATACTTCGGGTTGTGAATTCAACCTTTGTTGACATCTGTAGAATGCAGTTCAATACTGCACATCATGTGACAAAGTTTTTGTAGGGGGGGAAAGCCCCCCTGTACCACACTCCCCGCAGATTATGTATTCCAACTCTGAGATCACGCTACAGTGGGGAAAAGGGTATATTTCCTGTTCCACACTGTACCACAATCTCTAGTAGTAAGGTCGGCCATATATGTGTGAATGCAGAGTGCATTCACTACAAGGAACACTCGCAGTCTTGAAGGTCAACAATACGGGACACTACAAAATGACTTTCAACATTCTCATTGTTGCCAAACCTTCATTCTCCATTTTGATAGTAAACTATATATATATATATATATATATATATATATATATATATATATATATAGTTTATATTATATATTCAAAGTTTCAAAACTTCGAATCCCATATCTACGATAACATATGAAGTTTGAAACTTCGAATATATACTAAAACGTAAAAAAAAATAAATAAAAGTTACCTTAACTCCACCTGCACCCCCCACCTACTTAAATATACCAACTCCGCGATCGCACTTCAATGCAGAAAAGGAAAATTCTCCCATTCTGCACCATCCGGTGCAGTTACATTTAACCTTTGAACTTTTCAAAGTTCAATCATATGGTGTCGATCATATGACATTCGAACTTTGAAAAGTTCATTCATGTAATAGGAATCCTCTATATATATATATATATATATATATATATATATATATATATATATACACACACACACACACACACACACACACACACACATACATTTTCACTACATGTACAGACACATAGTTTCATTTTTTGAAAACCTGATAGCTGTACATTTTTACAAAAAATAAATAAATAACATCAAACAAAATCAGTGACCTGGTTTTGTTACGCTAATCTGTTGGCTAGTGAGTCTTTAAATATGTTTTGCAGTTTACACAAAGTGGCTAGAAATATTGATATTTGGGGAAAACAGATGCTTAGTGGCCCTTTGTTTTTAGCTGGAGTTTTGTATCTTATGAGGTTGCTATTCACAACCTAGACTAAAACACTGAGCTGGAACATTTGATTCTTGAATTGTCACACAATTTAGATTCACATACCAAGGATTTCAACAGACACTTGTGTGAATATAGGTGAAGGCTGCCAGCCTAGCTAGATAGAATTTTGTAGATAATTCTGTCATTTGTAAATATTAATGTAAGTCACAGGTTTGTTCTCTTAAATGTGAAAAGACTATATTGGATGTTGAATTGAAAAAATATAACAGTGCACTCTGCTGTAAGAAAGCTAATAAGTCAAGCATTTCTTGACTGTCTTTGATCCCAGGGCTCGGCACCAAGATGTCTGGATGAAGGAATTCTGGCTATTGTTTTGAGACCAGAGCTAATTGCTAGAATTTGCATGCATAATTTCTTTTATTGCTCTGGCTTCCTAACCAATTGCAAGATCAAAAGGGCTATTAACGAGGGGAAGGTGGTCCACACAGCCTACCCGGACCTCGCAAAAGCCTTCGATACAATACCCCACTCGGGCAATATAGATAAGCTCACCAGCTTAAATATAAACCCCTATGTCACTAGATGGATTGCAAACTGGCTCAAGGACAGAACCCACATGGTTAGAATTGAAGGAGCCATGTCAGCCTCCAAACCAGTTACAAGTGGTGTCCCACAAGGCTCAGTCCTGGGACCTCTCTTGTTCGGTATATATTTCTCGGAGGTACAGGCCAACAGAGAAGGACTGTGGCTGACCAAGTTCGCAGATGACTGCAAACTGGGTGCCATAATCGACTCTCCAGCTGACACAAGCATCTTCCAAAAGGGCCTCATAGAAACAGACAACTGGTGCCAGAGCCATGGCCTCAAGCTAAATGCCAAAAAGTGTATAGTCATCCCTTTGGCAAAAAAAGTGCCCACAAATTACCACATAGGTGGTAATCCATTAAGTACAGAAGAAGTAATTAGGGACCTGGGGACCCAAGTTGATAGCAATCTCTCATTTGACAACCACGTGGCCAAAGTGGTTAGAAAAACATTTTATATAGCCCACCTAATCATGAAGGGATTCACATCTAGATCAGGGGAGGTCATCGTGCCTCTTTACTCATCCCTCATCAGGCCCATAATTGAGTACAATGCCCCTTTTGGGATGTACCTTACCAGACACCTGCAGCAACTGGAAAGACCCCAAAAGTACCTCATCAAGAGGATCATAGGGCTCAAACAGATGCCATATGCTGCCCGGTTAAAGAAACTCCAGCTCTACTCAGTGGCATACCGCCTGTTCAGAGGCGATCTGTGCCTGACGTCTAAAGCCATGTCCAATCCGGAATTAATGGACATACTGCACCTCAGAAAATCCAAATCCCATCGAGCTATGTGCTCAAGAGACTTGAACCTCAGCACTGAAATAAATAGGACATGCTGGAGGGACAGATTCATAACCCAGAGGCTCCCTTCACTCTGGAATAAAATCCCAGTCCAGGTTAGACAGAGTCCCTCATTGACTCTCTTCAAGAGGAATCTTGATGAGTGGATGGGAGATCGTAGGTTTACCCTGGGTATCACTTCTGTGTCACTGTTAGACAGAGGCACAGTATACTAACCTCGAAAAAGGGCATAGCAAAATAAATTTAAAATGGGTGTCGAAAGCCAAACACATTCTGGCTAGGCTTATAAATGCCCTAGGGCAGATAGCCTAGTATGAACCTATGAACCTCTGAGTTTCTGTTAGCCTGAGAACCAGAAAGAAATGATGTAATCTGAAATGAATCAGTGGTACTGTGTTATCAATTTAAGGACAGAATGAAGGAGAGCATTTGAGCATTTGTCTTGAGAACATTCAACATCACCAGCACTGTCTTGCTCTATATGTAAGTTTATCTTAGAACTGTGTTTCTCTTAGAAATAGCTAGGAAATAGGAAGATTAGACTAAGTGTTTTTCTGTGTTGATGTTAGAACTATTCTACTGTATTATTTTAAACATTTTCCTATGATCTCTGAACTCTTGATTAGCACTGTGTAGTAAGAAGTATTGTCTTGTGTTTTTATTATTTATTATTAAATATTTTTAAACCTTTCAACTGTGGCTATTTTGTGTAGAGATAATTTAAGCTCTAAGAGTACATTGCATGTATTTAGTAATATCGTACAAAGCCACTCCAAATAAGCCTAGACTATTCAGTGGCACTTACCATTTGGATAATAATATTGCACAGTATAATTGGACACCCTTTTATAAGGGTCTTTTTAGTAGCTGATAAATATTAGTGGGTGGTGACAAGTGGTACTACCTTATAGTCTGAGTAAAAGGGGCTCAGCTGGAGAACCTGTGCCAGCCTTCCCTTGGAGTGTCTGTGTGGTTGTATATAACTCTTATTTCAAAATGTGTGTGTGTCAGCTACTTGGCTAGGGACACGAAGCACTGGTTGGACAGAGAGGGTGCTGGAGGTTTTAGCTTGCCCACTAGGCTGAGATCTGGACCCTATAGCTGTGCCAGTGGGAAGTCTTATTGGGGACCTGGTGAGAAAGGGAGAAACCAGCCCCAGACTGACTCTGATCTCTGTGTGCTCTTAAGGGAAATTGTACTTTACTGTGTGTATTTATTATCCTTTCCCTATATGGATGCCCGTCACTGGTGTTAGTGGTAAGGATTGAGGCTCCTTGATTGCTGGGCCAGTGCACAGGCATCACATATTAATTATTTGGTAGTGGTTGGATATCCATACCACATATTAATTGGTTGACAAATACTAATTGGTGTGTAGTGTTGTGGGTAGTGTGAATTCCTGTAGCTTGTGTACAGTGATCACTGAAGGTCTTTTTGTACTCTAAATCAGCCATGCAGTGAATATTCAGAGTTCAGATCACAATTGTTTTATTTTTTTTGTTAGCTTAGTTAGTCAGGGAGAGCAGGCAGCATGTCAGCAGTGTAGTAAGGAAAGCTGATAAGGAACCAGCTGGCTGAGATGTACCAGGCTAGGGGACTGGTGCATGGAAATCTGACTAAGGCAGACCTGATTGCAGACTTGGTCTCGGCTGCATCAGAAAACAGTAAACAGGAGGACGATCAGACTGGCAGTGGAGATGTACCACACTCAGGGAATGGACATCTCAACCTTTCTGCAGAGGACTTAAAAATCCATCTGGAGCTAAAGAGGCTTGAGTTGGAGGCCAGGCATTTGTAAATAGAAGCAGCTGAGAGACTGAGATGTCTAGAGAGTGAGGACAAGGAGAAACTGTGATGTTTGCAGGCTGAGGAGAATGAGAAACTGCTACACCTGGAAGCTGAGGAAAAGGAAAGGCAGAGGCAGCATTAAGAGGAGATGCTGACTCTTTGCCAGCATCATAGAGGTAATGGGGAAGGGAGTAACCAGACCCCAGAAGCACAAAAGGTCAGTAAATTTCTTCCGCAGTTTAAAGAGGGGGATACTTTTGATAGTTTCATTCATATGTTTGAGAGAGCATGTAAACAGTATGATGTTGACCAAAGGCTCTGGGTGCAGTTCCTGACTCTCTTACTCCATGGTAAAGCTGTAACTCTGTTGTCTAAAATTTTTGATCAGCAATGTTTTGATTATACTACTGTTAAGAACTTCTTGTTAGATTTTTTTAAGCTAACACCTGAAACATATAGGAAAACATTCTGTGACCATAGAAGCAAGGCAGATGAAAGTGTGTGTGAATATGTTGCTGAACTGAGCACTTATTTTCATAGGTGGGTGAGTGGATGCCAGGTCACAACTTTTGAAGGGCTGGCAGACCTTTTGGTGAGGGAACTAACCCTTAGCACTTTGCATGAGGACATGAGAATCTGGTTAGCTGATAGACAATGTGCTACTTCAGATGAGTTGAGGAAGAAGGGAGACCTATACCTAGCAAGCAGGGCATCCCTGCACAGGAAACGGACCCCAATACTGCTAATGAGTCTAAAGGAACCCATGGTGGGCAGCACAGACTGCCCCAACAGAATCTGTCAGTAGCAGGGGAAGCCACTAGTCCAGGTATACATCCAGGACCTAGGGTTAAATGTTTTGAATGCAACCAGTGAGGCCATGTGGCATACAGATGTCCACGGAGGCAAGGTGGGGAACAAAAGGTGAGGGAGCCAGTAAGTAGGGAGGACAAAATGCCAATAGTAGGTTGTCTCGAGACAACCAGGGTACCAAACTACAATCCTGCAGATGTCCTGATAGGGAAGGATTTGGATGTGGCAGTACCATTTGTTTGTGCAGTTACATGCAGTCAGGCTAGGAGACAAGCATGTGGGTCTGGTAGCCTGGGGTGGACCCAGACAGACCACATACTTGCTGCTAGGACTGGTGAGGTGGTTACTTCAGGGAGGAAGCTATGCAGTAGCAGAGAGACTGAAGGTGAGCCACAGCTGCTTGTGGGTACTGATGTTCCCTTGGACAGAGTGACTGCTAAGGTAGAGTTGAGTAGTAGTACCCAGGCTGACAGTGAGGCACCACTGTCAGAGGATGCCAGACTTCCTGTGGAAGGGGAGCTGGGACAGGTTACAAAGACAGAGTTGAGACAGGCTCAGCTCTCAGACCCTACATTGCAAAGCCTGAGGCAGGTAGGTAGTGAGGCACCTGATTCTCAAGGAAATGGACAATCTGTATACTGGGACAAAGGGTTACTGTATAGAGAGTGGACCCCTGATGGAGGGCTAGAAGGTGAGAGGGTACAGCAGTTGGTAGTGCCTAGAGCCTACCATCTGGTGTCTCTAGCCATAGCCCATGATATTCCCTTTGCAGGTCATATGGGCATAAAACGTACAGAGAGACATATTATGCAGAACTTCTATTGGCCTGGAATTTCCAGAGATGTAATAGGGTACTGTAGGACCTGTGAGCAGTGCCAAAAGGTAGGCAAGGCAGGAGACAAGGTGAGAGCTCCTTTGATGCCTTTGCCTGTGATTGAGGAGCCATTTCAGAGGGTAGCTTTGGATATTGTGGGGCCTCTGAGTACCCCAAGTTCCACAGGGAAAAGTATATCCTAGTGGTAGATTATGCTACAAGATACCCTGAGGCAGTGGCTTTGTCCTCCACTGAGGCAGAAAAGGTGGCAAATGCTTTGTTAGAGATTTTCAGCAGGGTAGGTTTCCCAAAAGAAATACTGATTGACAGAGGTGCCAATTTCATGTCAGACCTGCTGGCTTGTCTGTGGAAGTACTGTAAGTGAAGCACCTGAAGACCACCCCCTACCAACCCCAGACTAATGGTCTGGTTGAGAGGTTAAACTCTACAATCAAGTCTATGCTACGGGCATTTGCAGACCAGTTTAAGAGGAAGTGGGACAAATATTTGCCCCATCTGTTTGCTTATAGAGAGGTTCACCAGGAATCCACAGGTTTTTCACCCTTTGAGTTACTGTATGGGCATAGGGTGAGGGGACCTCTAGATTGAATTTGTGATGAGTGGGAAGGTGAGTGCGAATCTCACAAGGAGTCTGTTGTGGCATATGTCCTAAACCTCAGGAGAAGGCTCAGAGAACTCATGGGTTTGGCCCAGGAGAACTTGGCAGAAGCCCAACAACAGAAAAAGGTATGGTATGACAGGAATGCTCAAGCTAGAGATTATGCTGTAGGGCATCAGGTAATGGTTCTCATTCCTGTCAGACACAATAAGCTGCAAGCAGCTTGTGAGGGACCCTACAAGGTGGTAAGGAAGGTAAGTGATGTTAACTACATGGTAGAACTATAAACCAAAAAACAAGGAAAGAAACTGTAGAACGGCACCAGAAATTTATTGAAATGTTAAGCGCTTTTCGTTTGTTACATTTACAAACTTCCTCAGACATTTTAAATCACATCAAAAAGACCTTTTAAATATAGTATCACTTAGCTAATCATTAACTCAGTAAGAACAATTAAGAAATAAAATCATTTAAAAAGATAGCTGAATTTGACAGCCACTTAAAAACACAGCTCACTAACTCATAAAAACTAACACTATAAAAAGTCAGTTATTACAAAATATCAAACATCCTAAATTACACTATGCAAAAAACAAATAATAACCTAAACTATAAAACAAAGCACAATATAGAAAACAATGTTTTATCTAATAAGACTTTTAAGCTTGAGAGTGCTACTGATAGAACAACCCTCATTTAAGCCGGGTGTATTATAAGCATTCAACCTAATCTGCCAGCTTAACTCCAATTCTTCTAACTTGAATGTTTCTGGTCCACCCAGAGGATTTTGTGGATTTGGTCAATAATTAAAAACTTAAAGGAATGGTTAGGGTACTGTAAAACATGTTTCGCCAAAGCGTTCTCAGATTTGTGTTTTCTGATAGCATAAACGTGTTCATAAATACGATCATGGAGCCTCCTTTCTGTTTTACCAATATAGAAGGCCAAACAAGACTGACATTGAGCTAAATAAACTACCATTTTTGAATTACTGTTCACCCTCAGTCACAGGTAGTATTGTTGGTCGTGAACTTTGAATCTATTAGATTCATTAATATATTGGCAGTAATTACACGCTTGGCATTTATACATACCTACCATCCTAACACGTGTTGTTGAGTGATGTTCAAAGTAAGCTTTAAGATTCTTAGCTTTTTTGTAAATTACCACAGGGTGTTCACCAACACTTTGAAAAACACTAGTGTCATTCTTAAAAAGTGCCCAATTTTTTTAACAAAATCTGAAAACATTCTTTACTATTAAGGTTATAAGTTGTTACGAATGTAACACCCGATGTTTCTGGTAAATAAGATTGATTAGCGGCTACAGGCACCATAGGAGAATTAACATTACTAACAACATCATTATCTAATAGAAAACCATTGTTCAAAATTGGTTTATAAAAATGACTTAAACGTTTAACTGTTACCTCTTCTATGATCTCATCAACCATGTATTCAGGGTAGCCACGATGTATAAACATG
This sequence comes from Protopterus annectens, assembly GCF_019279795.1. NCBI lineage: Eukaryota > Metazoa > Chordata > Ceratodontiformes > Protopteridae > Protopterus > Protopterus annectens. The sequence continues at coordinate 724,412,064 of NC_056748.1, forward strand.
CCTCTTAAGTGGGCACATTCAGTATGGAAGTCCTTATCTAAAGTAATTATACGGGCAGCCCTAACCAATTGGCCCTTTACTATAGCTCATTTTTGATGGATTGGATGGCAGCTAGAAAAGTGTAGAAATGAGTTGGAATAAGTACTCTTTCTATAAATGGTAGCTATTAGTTTTTGGATGGAGTAATCTTTAGACAATAAGATATCAAGGTATGCTATGGACTCCAAATTAAAGGTGGAAGTAAACTTCAAAAAGTGGGTGGTCTTGTTAAAGTATTCAACCAGTGAGTCACTAGTAGAGCTATCGCTGTCAAGTAAAATGAAAATATCATCCAAATAACGGGTATAAAAAAATTTACTTATCTTTAAACTCACAATTGTTGAATACAAACAGGTGTTCCCAGTGGGCCATAACCATGTTGGCCACACTGGCACCACAAGGAGAGCCCATAGCAATACCAACTTTTTGAAGGTAGAAGTTACCTTCAAAAATGAAGTAGTTATTGTCCAAAATTAAGACCAAAAGTTCATGAATAAGATCTAACTCATTTCTTGTGCTGCCATGTGACCTTAGCATTTGGTCAATCCACTTGAGAGCTATATCATGTGGGATACATGTGTAGAGGTCTTTGATATCAATAGTAAGGAAACTATATCGCAAATTGACCTCTAGTTTATTAATTTTATCCAGAAACATCCAAGAGTCTTTACAAATTTGGTTAAATTTAACCAAGTATTTTTGTAAAATAGAATCCACAATTTTTGCACAAGGGTAGGTGGGAGATCCCCTACCGTCAACCAAAGGTCTCATTGCGGGGTTGGTTAGATCTTTGTGTATTTTAGGTATACCGAATAAGCAAGGAAAACGAGGGTACACTGTTGACATATAATTATAAACAATCTGAGTAATTCTTCCCTCAGTAAACATGTCCTCGATAGAGTTCTTAATGATATGCTATGCATTGTTAATTTCTGATCTTGAACTAACAGAATAAGAGGGAGAGTTCAAGAGATGGACCATCCTTGCATTATAATCGGTCTTATCAAACAGAACTACACCACCACCCTTATCAGGTTTACAAAACCTAATGTCATGTAATTTAATGAATTCCAAACACTCCTTTTCGACTTTGGAGTTTCTACCATAATTAATCCTGTGTTGCCCTGTCTGGAACCTTTGGCAAATGTCGAGTTCGCAAATAAGTTCAAAGACTTGCAACAAAGGGCGTAACGGAGGATTAAACGCACTAGGAATCCTAAAGGTGTTGGTGTCAAGCATGTTGGAGTTGCCCATTATTAAATTAAGATTAAGTTTCCTAGTAAATAATTTTAAATCAATAATAGTTTTGACAACATCTAATTTCTGAGCTGGAACATACGTGTGACCTTTAGACAACAGTTCAACTAGGTCAGGCGAAATGTCAACTGAAGAAAAATGATATACCCTGAAATCTCCGTTCTCATTGTTAAGTATAGTCAAAGTGTTAGTTGGTAGCTCATTAATGTCATTAGTAACTACATCACAGTCATCAACTTCTAAAGCAGTTGTCACAATAGAAAGATCACAGCTTCAGGTGTACAAACAGGTACATTTACATCAAGCAACAAAGATGGGTAAACAGAATCTGTAATATCTCCAGAAAAACATATGTCATTAATTATCTGGGCTTCTGTTTCTTTTTCTGGCTGAACTGTCCAGTCTGCTGTTTTTGTCTTGCTCCTAAAAAAGTAGGGTCATTGGATCTCAGATAGTAATGACCAGTCTTGTTGTCTTTCTGTACACCCTCAGCCCTTCTAGAATCAATTTGAGATAATTCATCAGGACTCGTCTCAGGAAAAGTAGAATTATCCAAAACTTGGTTATTTCCTGTGTCAAAAAAAGGGGTTCCATTACCAGGTGAAGGGTGAACAGGTCTAGGAGGACCATGCCAAACTTGTGCTGAAGATAGTTTTGGATATGCTGACCCTTCGTGATAAGCTTTAGTGTCTCTATCAAGCTTCTTGACTTTATTGTTTTTAAGTTTAATTAAGTACTGATCAATGCTGGAAAAGATCCTACCATACTCGTACTTATAACTGAAGAACTCAGAGTCAATTTAAATTTTCTCATCTAAGTCAAAGACCTGTTTACTTAACGTATCCACTGACAAAGAATAATGTTTAATCATAAGGTCTAGCAATTCCAGACCTTGATGGTCAAACAAAACAAGTAAATCTGTGTGGAAAGGTGAATTGGCTACCAGCCCAGTTGGATATCGGTAATTAACTCAGTAAGAACAATTAAGAAATAAAATCATTTAAAAAGATAGCTGAATTTGACAGCCACTTAAAAACACCGCTCTCTAACTCATAAAAACTAACACTATAAAAAGTCAGTTATTCAGCTAACTTTTTAAATGATTTCATTTCTTAATTGTTCTTACTGAGTTAATGATTAGTTAAGTGATACTGTATTTAAAAGGTCTTTTTGATGTGATTCAAAATGTCTGAGGAAGTTTGTAAATGTAACAAACGAAAAGCGCTTAACATTTCAATAAATTTCTGTTGCCGTTCTACAGTTTCTTTCCTTGTTTTTTGGTTTATAGTTTGTTTTTCGCTCATTTTACGTTTTGGTTTTCTACATGGTAGAACTGCTAGGCAGGAGGCAGGGACACAAATTGTACCATGTTAACATGATTAAATCTTACCATGATAAGGAGGCCCTTGTGCTGAGCTTTTGCAGTGGATTGCAGGAGGAGTTTGAGGGTGATCTGGTGACTGATCTTCTCAGTGAGGCTCGGACAGACACCTCAGTGGAAGGGGTGGCAATATCCCAGCAGCTATCTCCTACCCAGGTACAAGAAATCCAGGCAGTGTTACAGGAGTTTGGGGACATGTTCATTGGGAAACCAGGGTGCACCCACCTGGTGCAGCACCAGGTGGATACAGGACCCCAAAGGCCTATTAGGCAGGCCCCGTATAGGGTGCCTGAAAGAGTCAAACAGACTCTGAGGGAGGAGATACAGGAAAGGTTGGAACTAGGGGTAATTCAAGAGTCCAACAGTCCCTGTGCCTCCCTAGTGGTGCTGGTGCCAAAGAAGGATGGCAGCACCTGGTTCTTTGTGGACTACAGGAAACTAAATAGTCACATAGAGTCAGATGCTTACCCCATGCCTAGGACAGATGAAGCCCTAGAGCAGCTGGGTGGGGCTAAGTATATTACCACCATTGATCTTACCAAGGGTTACTGGCAGGTGCCCTTGACTCCCAGTGCTAGAGAGAGGTCAACCTTTGTGACTCCTTTTGCCTTGTATGAGGTCAGAAAGATGCCCTTTGGGATGACAAATAGCTCAGCAACTTTCCAGAGCCTAGTAGATCATATCCTAGCAGGAGCAGTAGGGTTTGCCCTTGCTTATATTGATGATATTGACATCTACAACCATTCCTGGCAAGAGCACCTTCAACATGACAAGGAGGTGCTGGGCAGACTACAGAGGGCAGAGTTGATCACTAAGCCAATCAAACATCAGGTGGGTATGGCAGAGGTCTCCTACCTGTGACAGAGTGGGGGATGGTAAAATCAGGCCAGAAACTGCCAAAGTAGAAGCCATTCAGACATGGCCTTCACCTGTTACCAAAAAGCAGGTGAGGGCATTCTTAGGGACAGCAGGGTATTAAAGAAAGTTCATCCCAAGTTATAGTACATAGCTGCTCCCCTCACAGACCTGACAAGGAAGAACAGGCCAGATAAGGTAGTGTGGACCACAGCATGTGAGCAGGTATTCCAGAAGCTTAAAGAAGCTTTGGGAGGACCCCCTGTGTTAGCCAGTCCAGATTACAGCAAAGAATTTGTTGTGGAGGTGGATGCTTCAAACCATGGGGTGGGGGCTGTACTTAGCCAGATTTCTTCATAGGGAGAAGAACACCCAGTGGTTTATCTCAGACGTAGGCTCCAACCCAGGGAGGAATGCTATGCAGCTGTATAAAAGGAATGTCTAGCCATAGTGTGGGCTCTGCAGAAATTTCATCCTTATCTGTATGGAAGAAAATTCACTGTAGTTACAGATCTCAATCCTTTACATGGTTAAACAGAGCCACCCAGCAAAATGCCAAGTTGCTAAGATGGAGCCTAGGGTTGCAAGCATATATTAAGTCAGTGCAGCACCACAGTGGGATTAGCAGTGCCATTGCAGACGGGCTCTCAAGACAAGGAATGGGGTAAGGTATACTCAGATACACCTAACTCTCTCAAGCAACGTTTCTCAAGGGTCACTTGAAAAACTAGCTTGAGTTCTCCGGGGAGGGGGTGATGTGTGAAGGTAGGTGAAGGCTGCCAGCCTAGCTAGATAGAATTTTGTAGATAATTCTGTCATTTGTAAATATTAATGTAAGCCACAGGCTTGTTCTCTAAAATGTGAAAAGACTGTATTCGATGTTGAATTTAAAAAAATGTAACAACAGTGCACTCTGCTGTAAGAAAGCTGATAAGTCAAGAATGTCATGATTGTCTTTGATCTCAGGGCTCGGAGCTGAGATGTCTGGATGAAGAAATTCTGGCTATTGTTTTGAGACCAGAGTTAATTGCTAGAATTTGCATGTATAATTTATTTTATTGCACTGGCTTCCTGACCAGCTGCAAGATCAAAAGGGCTATTAACCTCTGTGTTTCTGTTAGGCTAGGAACCAGAAAGAAATGATGTAATCTGAAATGAATCAGTGGTACTGTGTTATCAATTTAAGGACAGAAAGAAGGAGAACATTTGAGCATTTTTCTTGAGAACATCCAACATCACCAGCACTGTCTTGTTCTATATGTAAGTTTATCTTAAAACTGTGTTTCTCTTAGTCTGATCTTCCTATTTCCTAGCTATTTCTAAGTGTTTTTTGTGTTGATGTCAGAACTATTCTACTGTATTATTTTAAGCATTTTCCTGCGATCTCCGTACTCTTGACTAGTACTGTGTAGTAAGAAATATTGTTGGGTTTTTATTATTTATTATTAAACATTTTTAAACATTTCAATTGTGGCTGTTTTGTGTAGAGATAATTTAAACTCTAACAGTACATTGAATGTATTTAGTAATATTGTACAAAGCCATTCCAAATAAGCCTTGACTGTTCAGTTACACTTACCATTTGGATAATTATATTGCACAGTATAATTGGACACCCTTTTATAAGGGCCTTTTTAGTAGCTGATAAATATTAGTGTGTGGTGGCAAGTGGTACGACTGTATAATCTGGGTAAAAGGGGCACATCTGGAGAACCTGTGCCAGCCTTCCCTAGGAGTGTCTGTGTGGTTGTATATAACTCATCTCAAAGTGTGTGTGTGTGTGTGTGTGTGTGTGTGTGTGTCTCAGCTACTTGGGCAGGGACATGAAGCACTGGTTGGACAGAGAGGGTGCTGGAGGTTTTAGCTTGCCCAGTAGGCTGAGATCTGGACCCTATAGCTGTGCCAGTGGGGAGTCTTATTGGGGACATGGAGAGAAAGGGAGAAACCAGCCCCAGACTGACTGTGATCTCAGCGTGCTCTTAAGGGAAATTGTACTTTACTGTATGTGTATTTATTATCCTTTCCCTATATGGACGCCTCCCGCTGGTGTTAGTGGTGAGGACTGAGGCTCCTTGATTGCTGAGCCAGTGCATGGGTGTCACAACTTTAACAAAACTGTGTATATCAGGAGAACTGAATCACTTTTTTTCTGATACAGCAAAGAAACACACTTTGGATATTTAAGTGACTTAATTAATTTGCACATTTACTTTCTTATTTATTCAGCTTATCCTCAAGTTTTTTTCTGCTACTTAGTCAGTGTTGATGCCCTGCGTTGCTTTGTATACTTACATAGTCTAATCATATCCCTTTATGTTTCCATTACTATTAATATCTGCTATTGTATGAATGTATCTTCATACCTTGTATGATTTAATTTTATTCCAACTCTTAACTGTTCCAGTTTCACTAGTATTAGTATTTTCTGTGAACTGGTGGAAAGCTGACAGATTTGCTGTGAGCAGAGTTGGAATCTATTCCAAACTGATAAGTACACTTTTTGCAACTTAATTTGCACTGTGCTCTATTTATACATTTGCTTATTATTTATAGTGGTGCTGTATTGTTTCTATCCCTTGTTGTCTCCACTGTGTTTCCCACCCACCCTCCCTGTCCTTGTTTTGGTTGTAATCTTGGTAGCTTTGAAACTGCAAATTTGTATTTGGATACTCCTTCTGGGCCCATCTCATTTGCTCACTCAGCTGAGTGCAGTGAGATCATATTCTGATTTCAGGCACTCCTACTGTGTACAAAGAGAGCATTTGGGAAGGACAACCCCTGTAGCCTCTTAATCCTGCTCTGTTCCCTCCTTAAAAAAAAAAAAATATATATATATATACTTTATTCAGCTGTTCTTACTGTAACTGTCTTAGTTACTGTTCTGTGTGCTATCTTTTCAGTCGCTCTTACTCTGCACTTATTTATGCTTGTTACTAGCCTTCTAATTTAATGCCTTCTGCACTTGTTTTTTAGTCATTTGTTAATTTAATTGCATTTAATTAAACTGTATTTGCTGTAATATTGCTACTCATTTGTGCTAGCCTGCACTGCATTTGAATTGTATATACTCCTGTTTTAGCTGCTTTTCTGTAAAAAAAAATTCTAAGCTTGTTTCCTGCCTTTCCTGTAACTAGTCTAGTCCACCAGGACAGTTTGTAAGCTCCTGAGCCCCCCAAGCCTTCTGTGTTGGAGGGAAGCCTTCTAGCTTATCAGTGGGAGTGATAAGTACTAGGTAGCCTATCTACCACAGGAAGAGAGGTTTCTGGCCCAGAAATTATAGTTTATTTGGCTATTTGTGAAGCTCTTCCATCTCTTTCAACCTTCTGATTGTGTTTGCACTTGTTTCCTGCCTTTCCTGTTACTAGTCTAGTCCAGGTACAGATTTACTGTATCCAGGACTCTTTTTATCAGTGGGAGTGGTAAGCATTAGGTAGCTATCTACCACAACATGAGTGGTCCCTGGCCCAGAAATTGTATCTATTGGCCGTTTTGGGCAGTTGTCTTCCATCTCTTTCATCTTTCTGGTTTGAAAGCTGCACTTGCGCTTGTTTCCTGCCTTTCCTGTAACTAGCCTAGTCCAGATACAGAGTTGCTGTATCCAGGATTGTTGGTAAGCTTCTGAGCCCCCCAAGCCTTTCTGAGTTGGAGGGAAGCCTTCTAGCTTATCAATGGGAGTGGTAAGCATTAGGTAGCTTATCTACCACAGGAGAAGTGGCCGTTTGGGGAGTTATTTCACATCTCTTTCAACTTTCTGGTTTAAAAGCCAAACTTGCGCTTGTTTCCCACCTTTCCTGTAACTAGCCTAGTCCAGATACAGAGTTGATGTATCCAGGACTGTTAGTAAGCTTCTGAGCCCCGCAAGCCTTTGTGTTGGAGTGGAGCCTTTTAGCTTATCAGTGGGATTGGTAAGTACTAGCTAGCCTATCAACAACAAGAGGAGTGGTTCTGGCCCAGAAATTGTAGTTTATTGGCCGTTTGGGCAGTTTTTCCATCTCTCTCAACCTTCTGGTTTTAAAGCCTGTGTTTGCACTTGATCCCCACCTTCTCCAGGTAGAGATTTGATGTATCCAGGACTGTTTGTAAGCTTCTGAGCCCCCCAAGCCTTTGTGTTGGAGTGGAGTCTTCTAGCTTATCAATGGGAGTGGTAAGTACTAGGTAGCCTGTCTAACACAAGAGGAGTGTTTTTTAGCCCAGGAATTGTAGTTTATTGATAATTTGGGAAGCTGTCCATCTCTTTCAACTTTCTGGTTTAAAAGATCACATCTGCGCTTGTTTCCCATCGTTCCTGTAACTAACTTACTGGAAAGCACTAGGAAGCCTTAAACTGATACAAGCCTTCTAGCTTAAAAGAGAGTCTTTGGAGTGATTAAGTATCAGTTTTCTGTATTTTCTTGCTGTACTTAACTGTTTTACGACTAAACGCTGATTTTCCAGCGTTTATTGTGATTTAAAAGCTAGTTTTTTTCATATATTGTACTTGACTGCCTGCACTTTTAAAAGGTCGTTTTTTGTTTAAATAATTTGTTTAACTGTTGTAGGCTACACACTAAAGTACAATAGCCTTTTCTGATCACTTGTAGTCGTTTAAAGCTGTTTTAAGTGTACTTTTTATTGTTTTTGTCTTATCTTTTCAAAAAAAAAAAAAAAAACATTCCTTGTTTCCCACCCTTCTAAGCTAGTATAGTAAAGTTTTCAGGCTAGTGCTGAATTCAGGGCTGTGTTACAAGTTTCAGAGTTGCCCATACCTTACTTGGATAGAGGAAAGTTGAACACTGTGAGAGAAGGGAACTTTGAGCAGCCATCTGTCCCTGGAGGAGTGGTTCCAGCCCAGAAGTTAGTAGTTTAAAACCATGTTTGCACTGTTTTGCGCGCCTGGCAGCACTGGTTAGCTACGGTTAAATTATTCCCGGCTCCACTAAGTCTCTTCAGTTTTTCCCTTGAAACTAGTCTCTCAACCTAAGCACTCAAAATGCATCCTACAGTCCAGCACTTGCTTAGACCTAATAGCAAGCACTAATATACCCCAACACTTGATTGCCCAGGAGGGCAAGGCTCTTTATCCACCCTTCACCAACCAAGTGACTAAGCAGCTCACCCTACTATTCAGGCATGACCAAAGGGCAACTTCAGGTGTACTCTCCAGTCCAGCTGGTGAACCTGGATATCCTGTGGCAATGTCACAACTGCATCATGTACACAGACAACCCTCTCCTCCTACCACAAAACACTAACATATGCGAGAGATGCAATTATACTGCCAAACTGGAGGCTAAGGTCTCTCCACCCAAGACTGGAACAGACAGTCAAGAGGAGAAGGTTAACACTTGCACCACACCTCCAGCCTCACATAGACCTACTAAACCAGCGCTGGCAAAAAAATACACATAAATACACTAAATCATACTCAGAAGCTCTAAATAAAAACCTGCAAAAGCATCCGTGAGCTTCAAAGCAGACACCCAGAAAACCTGCACCTCCCATCACAAACCAGATAATACATAAAACACAAAATCAATGTGCTGCATAATCACAGCCCTTAAGGTGAAATAACATACCTGACACATTAGTAATAGGTGACTAGTAATAGGCACACTGACGTCCCGCTCACTAGGCTGGACAAGGAAAAGGTTACTGTTAGCTGCCTGTTGGGATCCAGAATCCGCCACATAACACAAGCACTCAGGTCACTCCAGAACAAGTACAAATATGACTCTGTCATTGTTCATATTGGTGTGAATGACCTGAGATGTACCTCCCTGGACTACATGAAGAGAGACATGGAGGAGCTCTCTGATCATGTAGCCCAGGCGGGTATGACCCTGACCCTTTGTAGCATCCTGCCCTCACCAAGAATGATACCTCAGTATAAAGAAAAAATGATCAATTTCAACAATTGGCTAAGCTTCTGGTGTCATTCAAAGGGCATCCAGTGTCTGTCAGCCTGGGACAACATGCTTGACAAGCCGCATTGCTTTGCAAGAGACAGCTTGCACCTGTCACCCCTAGGCTTTTGAATACTAGCCAAGGCTCTTGCTGCCCCCATAGTGCCTTTTTAGGAAAGGCTCAAAAGTCAAACCCACCTCCATAAACAGCACAAATAAAAAAATGAGAGTTATGCTACTCAACACCAGGAGTGTAAATCTCAAAATGCATGCACTCGAAGCACTCCTCAGTATGCAGAACATCGACATCTGTGCAGTAACTGAAACCTGTTTCAAGGCTCCAGAGAGCACTCCAGCACTACTGGGCTACAACTCATACCACACATTTTGGCCACTGAACACAGACCGAAACACAAAAGGAGGGGGTGTATCCATATTCATCAAGGATACCTACACCTCCAGGTTAGTAGTGCAGCATGATACCGCTGAGATAATCCATGTACAACTAACATCGGGCAAATCTGCAATGCAAATTGTGGCCTGCTACAGATTACCCTCCATGACCCAGGACCACCACTCTTCCTTTCTGGAGAGACTAGAAAACATGAAGGTCCTACCAAACACACTGATATTGGGCGATTTCAATTACCCTACCATTAACTGGGAAAACTACTTGAGTACAAACTCCCACTCTCAGTGCTTCCTGGAATTTATCAACTCAAATGCCCTGGATCAGCTGGTAAACTCCCCTACCAGAGGTGAAAACATATTGGACCTGGTCATCACCAACATGGGCAACAGGTGTTCAGCACCAGAGGTTAACCTGTCACTGGTTAGATCAGACCATAAATTAATCACTCTGATGTCCACACCCCACCACCACCCCCAACCAAGGAAACCACAGTGAAAAACTTTCCTAAAGCAAACTTCACCTTACTTAAGGCAGAGGTGGCAAGTTTCACAGCCCCCACGCTAAAGGATAGCACTGCCCAAGATGCAGAATCCTTTACAAATGCACTCTATGAGCACCTACAAGGATGCATGGATCGTGCCATCCTTAGCAAAACCAAGACTCACTCCCCTAAGAGAAGGAAACCAGTCTGGTGGACCCCTGCCATAAACAGGTTATACAATAAAAGGAGGAAACTAGTTCAGAAAAAAAGCAAATCCCAAGAAGGAAAGACATCCCTGATCAGTATCAGTAAGAAACTAAGATCTCTCATAAAATCATCCAAGGCTAACTTCAAAAGAAAAATAGCCAAGGATTCGAAAGATAACCACAAAGCCTTCTTTAGCTATGTCAAGAATCTAAGTGGCAACTCACAGATATGTTCTGAGCTAGTGCAAAATAGCACAAAATATACTGAACCTACTGATATTGCCAACATCCTGGCAGATAGATTAATTGCAAACTTCAGCCCTTCTCACCTCCAAATGGGCCCACAACAATACCGGAAAAGTGTAGTGTCCCAGAAATCACAGATGCACAGGTGAAAACAGCCCTTTCAAAAGCCAAAAAACACAGCGTCAATGGGGCCAGATAGTGTCCCAGGATGCATCTTGCTTGAACTACAGAATGAACTAACCCCCCACCTAAACACACTGTTCCACCTCAGCCTCTCTACAGGCTACGTGCCCATAGAATGGCACACAGCAATGGTTATTCCACTCCACAAAGGAGGGGCCACAACTGACCCTGGTAACTATTGCCCCATAAGCCTGACTAGCCTGGTCTGCAAGACTATGGAGCACATCATCATGGAACTCATTAACAAAGACAATGGGAACCTCCAAACACTTGACCCAACCCAGTTTGGCTTTGTTAAGGGCAGATCATGCCTACTAAACCTGGTTGACTTCTTTGAGACAGTCACCAAGGCCATAGATGACGGAAAGGTGGTTCACACAGCCTACCTTGACCTCACCAAGGCATTCAACACCATTCCTCACTCAGGTATTATAGAAAAACTCACCAGCCTGAACATAAACCCCTACGTCACAAGATGGGTGGCAAACTGGCTTACAGGCCAAACTCACGCGGTAAGAATAGTAGGCTCCAGGTCCGCCTCTAAACCAGTCACAATTGGTGTCCCACAAGGCTTGGTCCTGGGACCCCTACTTTTCGGCATATACTTCTCAGAAGTACAGGCAAACACAGGAGGACTATGGCTAACCAAGTTTGCCAATGACTGCAAACTGGGAGCCATAATTGACTCTCCGGCTGACATGGACATCCTCCAAAAAGGCCTTAGTGAGATGGACACCGGGTGTCAAAGTCATGGCCTCAAGCTAAATGCCAAAAAGTGCATAGTCATCCCATTTGGGAAAAACAAAACACCCACGAATTCCCACATAGGTGGCAGCCCCCTTAATACAGAAGAGGTAATAAGAGATCTGGGGACCCAGGTAGATAGTAATCTCTCTTTTGACAATTATATTGCCAAGATAGTTAGGAAATCCTTCTATGTGGCCCATCTAATTACTAAAGGGTTCACATCAGGAAATAAAGAGGTTATGGTGCCCTTCTACTCATCACTCATCAGACCCATCATAGAGTACAATGCCCCATTTAGGATGTACCTCACAAGACACTTCCAGCAGCTGGAAAGACCACAAAAGTACCTCACCAAGAGGACTACAGGCCTCAAACATATGTCCTATGCAGACCGACTGAAAAAACTCTGGCTGTACTCAGTGGCATATCGTTTACTCAGAGGTGATCTCTGCCTGACTTACAAAGCCATGTCCAACTCAGAATTGATGGACATGCTTCACCTAAAGAAATCCAAGTCACTGCGAGCCACATGCTCTAGTGAGCTAAACCTCACCACAACAATAAATAGAACATGCTGGAGGGATAGATTCCTGTCACAGAGACTCCCCATGCTTTGGAACAAAATTCCTAACTACATTAGGCAGAGCCCCTCACTAACACTCTTCAAGAGAAACCTTGACGAGTGGATGGGTAGCAGAAAATACACCCCTGAGATCACTTCATTGGCTCTGTTTGACAGAGGCTCAGTTAATTAATCAATGGAGCGGCGCAAGCCGACACACTCTGGCTAGGCTTATAAATGCCCTCGGGCAGATAGCCTAGTACCTACCTATGAACCTATTATCCTCCATCTTCCCTACTGGCTTCTTTCCATTTACTTTACTCCTGTTTATTTCTCCTCTCTCCTGCATCTCATCATGGATGTCTATGACAGTATTCATTATTATCAAATCCCACGTTAAATTTGGCATAATTTCTACTACCCTCATTAGAACTCTGCAAGAACATGCCACAAGGATCAATCCTAGTCCCACTGCTACCTCCTATTCTTGTTCTTCTCAGATTTGATTGTATCTCAAAGTATTTGGAAATATTCTACACTATGCTGAAGATATACTCTTAAGCAGATCTGGTCCAACTATTAGCCATGCCATGTGGCAACACAAACAGATCTCTCATAGTTATCTTCATGATGCTCTAAAAACAGATGAACCTGAAAGGAAAACTCCATCTTAGAACTCAAAAAGAATGTTTTTCATTGCATCTTTTTTATCTATTTTAATGCATTAAAATAACTCTAGATGCTTCTTATAAAATTTTAATATGTTTTTCCACACAATGGTCCTCAATGGGGCCTGACATGTAATATGATTTTTTTTAGTGCTAAATTGTCTCCTTCCCAGAGTACATTTCATATTAGCCATGCTAGATATAAGGAAGTGATTAAGATAGAATGATAACAGTGTGTGTATCACACGCATCTTACACTCCTTCTGTAGCAGGAGTGCTTGCATTTCATTCCTGAATGGCCATCATATACATTTCTCTTATAGCCTGTTACAAGCCATTCAGAGCAATTTTACAGCTCTAGCAAAAGAGAACAGTGAAATTCCAGGCTTTTGTAAGGCTTGTCATTTTGTAGTTCTGTATAATGAGCATTGACAGACTGTACCCCACACTCTTCCAGTTGTGTCAAAGCTAGCACTGTAATCCAAGAGCTGTTAACTCTTCATAGGTGTCTACTAGATTAATGACCATTAGTGTATTTATAAGTGTAGTCATGCAACCCAAATTTACCCTGTGAGTTATTGTGCCTTACATGTTATTTTAAAGGGTGTATATTAGTTAGGGAATGATTTATCAGCTGCCTCTATCTATCAGAGTCGTGAGTGTCAGATCAAAGGTGAATTTCTGATTTCTCATTCATTGGTCAAGGTTGCACTTGAATAGGGTTATGAAAGGGCTTTGCTTCACATGAAGGGAAGCCTATTCCAGAGAATGGGATTGTCTAAAATACTTACCTGTCCCTCCAACATGTCCTATTTAAGTCACAGGTTAGGTTTAAATCCTTAGATCTAGTAGTTCTGGTACTGTTTATTTTGCAGATATGCAAAAGGTCCATCAGGGCAAGATCCAAGGTATGCCTTGTTTGCCAGGCATAAATTGCATTTCATCAGTCTATAGGAAACAGAGTATAGAGATGGACCTTTGAGGCATTCTGCATAGGACACTGCATTTGCTCCTTTTATTCCTTTTGTGAGGAACCTCTGTGATGTTCTAGTTGTTGCATGTGCCTGGTCAGGCACATATTGAAGGGGGTGTTATATTCAATGATGAGTCTGATGAACGCTGAGTACAGTGGCATGACGACTTCTCTGGACCTAGAAGCCATGCCCTTTCTTATAAATTGAGTGGCACAGAATTTTTTTTACAACCTTAGACACATCTTGGTTAAAATCCATCTACATGTGTCCTCAAATCCCTGACTACTGTGTCTGTTTTAGGGGTGTTTTTTCTTCTTCATTGATAAAACACCCCTGACTACTGTGTCTACTTTTAGGGGTGTTTTATCAATGATGTAGTTTCCCTGCATGGCTGACTTCACAAAAGGTACTATTATGCACTTCCTGGCACTAAATTTAAGACATGGCTTTGGGGTTCTATGATTGCTTCTAGCTTGCAATCATCTGCAAACTGTAAACCAGAGTTCCTTGACATTGGCAATGACTTCTGAAAAATAGATGACCAAGAGTAGTAGACGCAGCACAGAGCCCTCTGGGACTCCACTGGTGGCTGGCCTCTTTGTGGAGGTGGTCTTTCCAATGCTAACATCCTATGTCTTGTCTGTGAGCCAGCTGGCTATCCAGTGAGTTACATAGGGGGTTATGCTTAATTCTGTGAGTTTATTTATAATGGCTGAGTGGGGTATTTTATCAAATGCCTTAGCTAATTCAAGGTAGGCAGTATTCACTCTTTTGTCCTCATCCATTGCATTGGTGACCTCAAAAAAATCCCACCAGGTTCATTAGGCATGACCTGCCTTTGACTAAACCAAACTAGGCTGGGTCCAGTCTCTGAAGGTTTCCTATGTCATTCATCTCCATGATAATTCTTTCCATGGCTTTGCATATGAGACTAATCATACTAATGGGGCTATAGTTTTCAAGATCCATTGATGGTCTACCCTTGTACAGAGGGATGACTGTTGCAGTCTTATATTCACTTGGCATGAAGCCTGTGTGGAGGCTACGGTTGAATAGTGATCCCAGTGACCCTGGTAGGTTATATTTCAGACTATTTAGGAGGCATCCTTGAATATTATTTGGGCCTATCAAAGTTGTATACTTGGCTTTAGAGAATGCATCAAAGACCTGATCTCTACTGATAGTTTCAAGAGTTATGTTAGATGGTATTATTTCCTGCAGATTAAGTTAGAGCTGAATTTGTCAGCCACAAGATTTGCTGTATCTCCCGTTTCATGAACGTGGCTCCATTTACCAACAGTTCAATATTGTTGTATGCTGCCTTTGAGGTTTTGGACATAGCTAAGGAATGACTTTTGATAGTCCTTGGCCTGGGACACTATCTTTATCGCAAAATCACTTTGTTGGACTTAATTAGTTGTCTTAGTTGCCTATTCAATGTGATGACATAGTTTTAATCTTATTATTGGTGTTACACTTCCTAATTTTAGCTATGATTTTATTTTCTTTTGTTGTTCAACCTGTTTAATTTGGATTACACCAAGGTGATTTTTTTAAAGGATGGTTTGTTTTTTGAAATAGTTTTGGGCTTACTTCTGGTAGGTAGAGCAGCCTCTATGCAATCATTGACATGATTGTACAAAGCTTCTGTGAATAAATTAGCATAGGCTGATGTGTTATCTGGCTTTGGTGGGACTTGAATTTTTGACAGGTTGTCACTTAATAAAAGGCAGCTTACCTTGGAGTAGTTTCAAACTGTTGCAGTGTTTGCTGGGGTTACAGAATTTATTCTTATTTTGATGCAGACTGCTTTATGGTCTGACCTTACCACAGAGGAGATGACATGGGGGGAGGGTGTTAGGGTGTGAAGCTTTCTCCCAAATTTGTGAGTGCCAGGTCTAATGTGTTTGTACCTTTAGTAGGTGTATACACTAACTGGTCCATGTTGTTTATGTTTACAAATTCTAAGAATCTCCGCACCTGCAAATTTGGGGTCATGTAGGATTCCCAGTTTATAAAGGAGTAATTACAGTCCCCCATGAGTAGATATTTGGTTGAATGGTCAGTTCCCCATGAGTAGGCATTTGGTTGAATGGTGAGTGTATCAAAGATGTCTACGTATGAGCTATGAGTTTCATAGGACATAGAGGGTGACTTCTAGCTGGATAGGATATGGTACAGGACTTTGCCTAAGGTAATCTGGATGTGGAGGAACTCCAATGCATCATTCTGTTTGACCAACATAGTAGTATGATTGTTATTGATGTAGGCTGAGACACATCCACCTTTAGTCCCCGTCTGTGAAGTTACTCGTCTAAATGTTTGTAACACACTTAAGAAGCCTTACACTGCCAGGGTGCTCTCTGTGGCATTAAACCATGTCTTAGTAATTAGACAGATGTCTGCATTCTCCAGGGTAAGGAGAGCTTGGAGGGAGCAGAACTTCATGTTTAGACTCCTGGCACTGAGCAGTAATACCTTTAGATTTCCTTGGATAGAGTTTGCTGTGTTGGAAGGTATGTCAATTTGGCATTGCCTAAAAAGGCTCTATGGGGGAGGACACTGTTTTAGCCAATATTCCAAAGGCTAGAGGGGAGAACTGCAGACCATCCTTGACAAAACAATGTGTTTTTTTTAACCATGCTCTGCTACACTGACAAATATTATATCCCCCAAGAATGAAACCAAAAACTAAGCCAGCTATTAAGGTCAATCATATTCTGTTTGTATTGTGGCATCATCCTTGGTGAAGGTAGAATGCTGATCAGTGTTAGACAGATACTAGGCTGTGACACATAGTCCAAGAGCTCTATAATGTCTCTCTTCATATAGTCTAGGGAGGTATGTCTCAGGTCATTTACACCTTCATGGACTATGACTGAATCATATAGGTATCTGTGGTACAATCACTTGAGAGTATGCATAACCTGGCAGATCATAGCCTGATGAGTAGTGCAAACAATGTCTATTAGTATGTCGTACAATGGAGTCCCTTATGACTAGAGTCATGAGAAGTGTATTGGCTTGCCTTATGGGCTTGGTAGCTGAGACTAAATTGAGTTTGGCTGTATGTATAGTGTTAGGTGTTGTTTCTCTTGAGTGTGGGTTTGCTGAAGATAATTTTTGCAGGTGGAATATCTGTGAGGTCTTTGAGAAGAATGCATTTAAGTGCCTCAGCATAAGTAGGTCTATGTGTGGGATGCGTACTATGTGTGGTGGGTGTAGCATGTGTATTTCTGACAACCATATTATTATGAATGTTTGAATGCTACAGTTTTGCCTCCAGAAGCAATATATATATATATATATATATATATATATATATATATATATATATATAAATATATATATATGTATGTGTGTGTGTGTGTGTATATATATATATATATATATATATATATATATATATATATCACACATACTGTATTTGTTTCTTCGAGTATTAAATGGTTGTCAGTGAGCATTAGATAATTGCTACATTGTATCAATATACCCATATCCACCAAACTGACTATAGAGAAATTGCAAAAGTGCATATCCATGATATCAGGTCTTTTATTGGGTGAGCTACATACACAAGGGGTTAATGGTGGGCCAACTAAGGCTATGTTTGGGGCTATATAATACTACATTTAAGAGGCAGTGCTCCTCAATGCACAAACTAGATGCTCTGTGCTACTCAGTGTGCAAAGTAGTTGCTATATCCTCACTGAGGTACTGGCAGAGTTTCAGAGGTGGTGTTATAGAGAAAATTTGATTTCTAATTGTCTGCGTCTATACAGGGCACTGTTAAGCATCACTGTATGGCAGGCAGTGGTGTGAAAATATACCAAATTTACACAGGCACTAAAAACGCAGAAAACTGGCTTTTAATCCCTTTGACCAGTAAAATGACTACTCTTACAGCCTACCTGTGTGTTTCCCAAGTCGTTTAGATCAGGCCACCACCAGTCCTCTTGTGAAGTCATAACAAAAGATTGCTTGAGAGAGTAATGCTACCACACAGCAACTTAAATAAGCTAAGTATAAAAGGCAATTTCAAGTATTGGGGACCTTTAAAATGATGTAAAGTGCAAAATCCAACAAATAAAGCAGTAGTACTCTACAATAGTTACCCAAATTGCAAAATAATAAAATAAAAGTCTTGTCTGCCAAGGATGGAGCAGTATTAAATCAGAACCCTTTCAGACTATGGTAAGAGCACCAAGCAGATGGGAGTTCTGGGAAAATGAGCAGGAGAGAATTTGTAGTAAAGGAGGTTTACCCATGAGAAATGCTGGTTTGCTGGGTGAGCACTCAGTATCATGGATCTGTGGAAAACAATGGATGGGAAATGTACTTAAATAGCAAACACAACAGACAAATAGCAATGAAAGAGGGACTGTAGAAGTCAGATTACCATAAGGGGTGGAAGTCAGAGACATGCCTTTTAAAATCATAGTAGGAACAGGCTAGGGGATTTGGGGAAAAAAATCAAGCTAGAAGAAGTAGACTAGCTAGAAAAGGATCTAATAAACTAAAGTCATTATTGAAGCTTTTGTCCTATGACTCTGAGCAATAGGTTAATGACCCCAGGTAATTTAGAATTTCAGAAACTTTACCTTAACATCTCAGCAGAACTGGGGCATATACAAAGAATAGGGGAACTTCAAAGGACATGTTCTACTAGTCGCTAGTATCTACAGCAGTAAGAAGTTTTTTTTTGTTTTGTTTTTGTTATTCTGAATGTTGGAGAAATGTATTAATGTGTTTTTTTTTGTTTTGTTTTTTTTTTTTGCTCAAATGTATTTTACAATCACCATACAAAAAGTATTATCTCTTTTTGAATTTTTAAGAGATTTTTTGAACAGAGACATATGCTTTCATACATTACATTTTCCCAATTCTATTGCTGCTATACATTGATTTACATTGCGGCATACTGACCCATTCATCAAAACCATAATTGTTGAGTATGACATCAGTAGATGTCCTTCCATTTCACCGTTGCAGTATTCATAACAGTAGGGATCCCCTGCCAAAGGTGGCCCAACATCCAGCCAGTGCATCAAAGCCTTTAGGTTGCTTTAAGGTACAACATATGTCACACTTATGCTCCTCGCATAACATAGGCCATAAAGGTGACATCCGGACGTACCATCCTCAGAACTTGTCACCAGTCCAAACTCCATTGATTGATTGTCAGTTTGAAGGCCCGTTCCATTGCTGTTTCACCATACCATTGCAGATAAGTGCCCCGTTGGGGTTCTGTTTTACTTATCTTTTTTTATTGTTGCTTGCGGGTTTTCATGTCATCCAAGAAGGGTAAATGCTAGTGTGAGAGACAGATTCCCCATAAAGATCACCATGACCAGTGTCTTTTTTGCCTTGGTGTCTTGCGCAACCATACATCCTGTTCCATCTGCCAGGCCTTTGTACCTAAAATCCTTTGTACTAGACTCTCTTCTTTGGTGTTCTACCCTGATAATCAGAGTCTTAAACTTCCTGCAAATGACACAGTGGAGGGAACTTCCTGCTCTGAGGGACAGCCATCAGTGAAGAAGAAGGTCAAGTAGCCTAGGCCAGAATCTTCTGATGTTCAGCCTCCACCAGATGTCTCTCTTGAGGTGAGAGGATGCCCGGAGGTTTGCCCATCTTTATCATTGGATTCCTCTGCTGCAACCAGGTTGAAAGCTGGTGGGGATCAGACTTTAAGCACATCTGAGGAGGCATTGCAGATGTCTGTTCTGGACGTCCAGGGAACCACGGTTGATTATCTCAGAGGAGGCCTAGGGGTGCTCCACAAATTTTAGTCAGAGAAGAAGTCCCTACTACTATCATTGAATGCCATCCTGGGTCAGAGCCTTCCAAATTTTATATGGGCATCCATTTGAAGAAAAAGCAAAAGACTGAACATATTACTCCTGCTCCTGAGGATCTGCAAAGTGAGTGGCAGTTCTTCACTTGGGGTTTGTTTAGTTCTTTGATGACACTGAAACCTCCTCAGGGAGTTTCTATTCCAGCCCCCTTGGTCCTCTACTCCCCTAAAAAGACCCAGGGGACAGGATTCCTCTGATGAGGAGCTGGATTCAGATGAGGAATCCTTTGCTTACTCTTCTCAGATTCCATCTCCTTTGGACTACGGATCAGAGGAAGAGGAATCTACCAGTCTTGATACTCTCTTTGAAGATATTTCCTTTGGGGACATGATCTCCAGGATGAAGGAGTTATTTAAATGGGATTGTGCTCAGGTTTCTGAGGTACATAAAAGATACTATGAGATGCTGCCAATGGATTCTCCTAAACCTTCTGCCGTTCCTCCCATTTTGGCTGCCCTGTTGGATGCATTTTCTAATGCTTCTAAAGCTTCAGATTCTCAGGCCCCAGCTCCCAAGAAACCTGATAGATTCTTTAGGGTGCCTGAGGACTATAACTTTTATACAAGTTTCCTTCTGCTGACCCCTTGGTGGTGTCTGTAGCTTCTGACATGCCCACTCAGTTGCTTCCTTCTCCCAAGTTACTGCCCTCTGATAAAGATAACAGGACCATGAAAAGTAAATTTATTATTATAGCGTTCAGAGTAGAAAAACAAAGCAGATTTACACTAAGTCAGACTTTTAAATCTTTAAAAAGGAAGTGATGTCATAACCATCGGTGTTTATATTAATACAATTGTTAAAACCAAATCATTTAATATCTGAAATCTATACATATAATTAATAATGATAATAAAATCATTTAAATAAACAAAAAAATACCCAATAGTTGGGGAACAAATACTGCAAGAGATTAAAATCTGAAAAATCTAATGTTCTTAAAAAACAATCTAATAGGACAATAAACGACATTCTAGTGGGACTGTAATACAACTGGAAACTAATAGGTATAAAGAATAAACTTTATACAAAATTTACAAAGGAATTAAAGAACTCATAGTTAGAGCTTGCTACATGAATACAATATTTATTTAGTGGACAACAAAGATGAAAACATTATGTGGCTATCTTAAGTAACTCCTCAGTTTCAATACTGAGGAGATATTACAATTTTCATTTAATGCTGGATAATTAAATGCATCTGTTCTAAGTTGCCATTCAAGCTCACATAATTCAAGGAGCAATGGAATAGGACCCCCCCTAATATTGCCTTGTATTTGATCTATTGCCATGAATGAAAAACTGTGGCCTGGTTGGTTAATAATATGCCTAGCAAGTGCGTTGCTGTCATTTTTATTCTTGATATATAGATGTTCATACATGCACCGATGTAGAAAGACGCCACATAAACAATAGATTTACTTTAGCAATTTAATGGGGCTCTGATTGTGTATTTTTTACCCTTCAACAGTGATGATAATTTTTTCACTGTTGATGTGGTGGACTTATATACTTCAATACTCCACCAGGAGGCACTTGAGTGGACTGCACTTTTACTTGCAGAACTGGGTGCCCCAAGGTTAGAAATAGAACTTGTGACAGAATTATTGGATATAGTCCTGTCGTCTAATTATTTCATCTTTGACAAGAAATATTTCCTCCAAAAACAGGGAGTTGCCATGGGGTCCCCTGTCAAATTTCTTCATGGGATATTGGGAGAAGCACCTGCTTTTTGCATCTTCTACCCTAATGGCATCAGTACAATTTTACACAAGATACTTGGATGACATATTTTTGCTTTTTAGGGGTGACCTCCTAAAGCTGATGCTTTTAACTCTATCAACAAAACTACATTTAAAATTCACCTATAAATTTTCTACATTGGAGATTGACTATTTGGATATCAAATTGATGAAGGACTTTCAGACCCACTCTTATATTTCAAACATTTATAGCAATTCATTTTTGCATTTCTCTAGTCACCACCCCTTCAAACAAAAAAGAGCTATAATTAAGGGTCAGTTGGTGAGAGCGGCAAAGATGTGCAGTACTTTGGATGACTTTCACAAAGAATGTGATTTCTTATCTGAGATGTTTTTAAATAGAGGTTATCCAACCCACTTGATTAGCGAACTTATTTTAGAAGTGAATACAAAGAGAAATAATGGCTATTTTAAGGCCATTTTAAGTAGGAATAATCATGCAATGTCCCCTTCCCTTTGTTTGAATAACTCTAATGATACCATCAATATAAATTCTACAATGGATGAAATATCAGTCTCGACAACTTCCTTTGATCCATCTGTGAGTTACATCACGACATTTAGTCTTGACTCAAAAGCCATCATGACTATTATACGTAAGAATTGGGACTTTATTTCAAGTAACTCCATACTTACTGATAAATTTGGTTTATTTCCTAGATTTGTGTTCAAAAGAAATAACAACTTAAAAGAGTTATTACAAAGGGATTTTTTTAAAACATCTTTTAATAGGAAAGTGGGTATGTACCCCTGCGGCTTCTGTAATAGATGTCATAAAGTTAGATCAGGACAAAAATACACAATCAGAGCCCCATTAAAGTAAATCTATTGTTTATGTGGCCTTATGCGACTGCTGTCCGTCTTTCTACATCGGTAAGACCGATCATGTATGAACATCTATATGCGATCAAGAATAAAATGACAGCAACGCACTTGCTAGCCACAGTTTCTCATTCATGGCAATAGATCAAATACAAGGCAATATTAGGGGGGGGTCCTATTCCATTGCTCCTTGAATTATGTGAGCTTGAATGGCAACTTAGAACAGATGCATTTAATTATCCAGCATTAAATGAAAATTGTAATATCTCCTCAGTATTGAAACTGAGGAGTTACTTAAGATAGCCATATAATGTTTTCATCTTTGTTGTCCACTAAATAAATATTGTATTCATGTAGCAAGCTCTAACTATGAGTTCTTTAATTCCTTTGTAAATTTTGGATAAAGTTTATTCTTTATACCTATTAGTTTCCAGTTGTATTATAGTTTCACTAGAATGTTGTTTATTGTCTTATTAGATTGTTTTTTAAGAACATTAGATTTTTCAGATTTTAATCTCTTGCAGTACTTGTTTCCCAACTATTGGGTATTTTTTTGTTTATTTATATGATTTTATTATCATTATTAATTATATGTATAGATTTCAGATATTAAATGATTTGGTTTTAACAATTGTATTAATATAAACACCGATGGTTATGACATCACTTCCTTTTTAAAGATTTAAAAGTCTGACTTAGTGTAAATCTGCTTTGTTTTTCTACTCTGAAGTAGCTGTGTCAGCATACATGGCGAAAACGCTATAATAATAAATTTGCGTTAAGATTTTGCTACTTTTGTGCTGCAATAATACTGCAACTTTTGCTGGAGCAAGGAGTCTGTGCCTATTTCTTGTTTTTCACCAGTTTTCTACCACTTTAGGACCATGAAAAGGCCACGCAAGAAGGTTTACACTTCTGCTACATTGGCTTTTAGGACTGTTAATTATCAGACCCATATGTCCAGGTGTTTGTTGGCTCTTCTGTCCCAGGCTTGTCAGGCTATTTTTGATTTTCCAGATTCTGAGGGTAAAATTCTGCTTTTTCCCTGTTAGGGACTTCTTCTTAGGTGGCTCATCATTCCATCAAGTGTAGTTATGAATCAGCAGATGCTTCCTCTACGGCTGCTGATTTTGGGTCGGAGATAAGGAGGTATTCTTGGCTTTGGATTCAACCTTTACCTGATGATATTAAGGCTAAGTTGATGGATGCCCCTCTTGATAATAAACACTTGTTTGGTGAAGCTGCTGCTGCTATGTTTAAGTCCCTTCAGGATAAGGGCAAGATGTTACAGGAAATTAAACATGCGTTTGTTTCTCCTGTGCATAAATTTCAGAGAAACTACCACAATAAGCCAGCCTTTGTTTGCAGACAATCTCATCCTCCTCCCAAGAGTAAAAAGGGTGATAAGTGGGCTCCTCCTGGTAAGGCTACTCAGACTTCACAGCCTCAGAAGTCTTTTTTTTTTCAGATAAACCAGGTGCTGTCTGACTATCCTATTCTTCCCAGCCACTTTCCTCTTTCTCTTTGCCTCTCTCTCTTCCTGTTTGGCTACATATTTCTCAGGATTCCTGTATCTTGTCCATTATTTGCCAGGGTATTTCATGGTTTGGAAATCTCATCAACCTTTTATGGGTGCTCCTCATCTCCCTCAGGAACAGCTCTCTTTCTTTCCAGAGCTGCTTTGGAACCTTTTGACTCAAGCTACTATTCAAGAGGTGTCTGTGTCCCAAAGGGGGAGGGGAGTTTACTCCAAGATGTTTCTGGCACCCAGAAAAGATGGTACTTGGAGACAGTTCTAGACCTCTCTCATCTAAAAAGTTCTCTGGATGGCGACTTCCTTTTGAATCTTGTCCCTTCAGACTTTCTTCCTTTTTTTGATTCCTCAGACTTATATGATGCCTCTGGATCTCAAGGATGCTTATCTCCATATCATGATCCATCCCCTTTTCAGGAGGTTTTTACATTTCTCTGTTGCTCCCTGGCATTTTCAGTACTCTGCTTTGCCTTCTGACCTTTGTACTGCCCCAAGGGTATTCACCAAATTCATTGCTCCTGTGATCGCTTTTTGCAGGATTTAGGGGATCCAAGTATTTCCTTACTTGAATGACCTCCTGTTTCAGGCATCCTCTCCAGATTTCCTGTTGCAAATTCTTCATTTTGCCATTTCCTTTCTGCAAAATCTGGGGTTCACAATAAACTTCAAAAAGTATTTTTGATCCTTCTCAAGGCCATGTTTTTCTGGGGTGCAAGATCCAGGTTATGCCTATGCTGGCATCTCTGCCTCATCCCAAGGCCTTGATGCTTATTTCCTTCTTTCTAACTCTTCTTCCTCTGGCCTCTATTACATCCAGAGAGTTTGAGACCTCTGGGATTCATGGCATCCACCATTCCTATACTACCTCTGGCCAAACTCCACAGAAGAAAGTTTCACTGGTTTCTGAAGTCAGTTTGGCTTCAACATGTGCATCTCCTAGACTTTGTAGTTCCTCTTCTGCATTGCCTCAAGAAGGAATTTCACTGATGGATCCAGCAGTTGTCTCTACATCCAGGGCTCCTTTTTCATCCCACTCTTCCCCTCTCAGGAGCAGCTCACAGATGCTTCAGATGTGGGATGGGGAGAAGCTTTTGGCTCCCTAAAAAGTGCAGGGGGTGTGATTGCCTTTTCAACAGAAAGAGCAAATCAATGTCAAAGAGATGAGAGCTCTTCTGCTGGCAGTTCAGACTTTTTATCCTCTTTTCTTCCCAGGACCTCTCAAAGTATTTACAGGAAATACCTTAGTGATGTGAAATGTAAACAGACATGGGGAGACACAATCTTATCTTCTTTGCCAAATGGCACTCCTCATGTGTGATCTTGCTGTCCAGTATCAAGTGACTGTTAAGGCAGTTTACATTCCCTCAGGCCAAACATTTTGGAAGACACTCTGAGCAGGTCTTAACTCAATCCCACAAAATGTTGCTTCACAGGTATGTGTTTCTGGACATTGTTCACCAGTGGGGTACTCCTCAAATAGATCTATTTGCCTCCCCTCTGAGCAGGCAACTTCTTATATTTTGTGCCAGAGTCCCAGGTCAGCTGGTTTGGAAGGTGGATACCCTATCTTTTTCTTGGAAGATGATGTTTCTTTATTCTTTCTGTCCCCTTCCCTTCATTACAAAAGTCCTGCTCAAAATTTAAAAGGATTCTCCCAAACTCTTGTTGTACTTATGCAAATGGATGAGTTTTTCTGTTTGGTGTCTTTCTCGTAACCTGGATCCATTTTCTGTGGATCTTCCTTTGTTTCTCTCTAATCTGTGTGAATTGTTCAGTGCTGGGTTGGCTTATTCTTCTGTTAAGACCCACTTATCAGCTATCACTGCTTGTCTGCTTTTATCTCCTCCTTTAGCTTCTAGATTTGAGGCTAAACAATTCCTAAAAGGTGTCATTCATATTATGCCTCCCAGGAAGCCTGTTCCCCATACCTGGGATCTTAATTTTTGTTTCGGGAAAATTGAATCACACTTCTTTTGATCCTGCTGCTTCAGCTTCCTTGCAACATTGCTCTTGGAAGACTGTACTTTTGTTAGCCCTTACTTCTGTCATTAGGGTGTCTGAGCTTCATATCCTTATGGCTTGCCCTTCTTTTTTGGTATTTTATAAGGACATAGTGTCCTGTGTACCAAGGCTGGTGAATGAGTTGTCTCTTAATCAGCCTATTCATTTGCTCACTTTTTTCCCTTTTCTGCAATCTGCCAGCAACTCAATAAGATTATTAGGAAATCTGATCAGCTCTCCGTTTCCTTTCATTTTTGGTCCTTAAGATTAGCTGTATCCAAGCAAACTATTTCTTCTAGGATGTTAAAAGATATTTGGCCTGCTTGCTGTACTCTGCCTGAATATTGCTGATCTCTGGTTGCATTTTATTTTGAATTGAAGCTTTTTATTTAAGGTTTGGTCACTTCTATTTTGTATCTTATTCTTGTATGACATTTGTTTTGTTTTAAGTTTTCTGTTCTGTTGGAGTTTTAAGAGGTCTTGGCAAGGGTCAGTTAGAAAGTTAGCAAAGAATTCCTTTGCAAACAGTGAACAACATCAGTGAATTAATGGGAAGAGCTGAGAAACAGCATTCCTCTTTTAGTTAGAAAGATCTCTATTTAGCTGAAGCATTTGTTTGGCCTGCCTGTTGTACTATGCCTGAATATTGCTGATCTCTGGTTGCATTTTGTTTTTCCCCTCCCACCTGCTCAACTGTTGTTGTGTTATTAAACTTGGTGGCTTTTGAGTTCCCGACCCTACTACAAATCTGATTTTCTTCTCACAAGTTCCATCTCATCAGCTCATTCTACTGAGTACAAAGAGATCATTTGGGACAGCCCACCCCCTTAGTTTCTCAGCCTTAAATTATCTTCTGTTTCCTCCCTTCCCACTTACCCTAAAAATGCACTTTATTCTGCTGCTTTTAAAGTATTTGTGTTTCTTCCTACTTTTTACTTATTTTGCTTTTTCTGCTTGTTCTTAAAAGTGTTCAATTGCATTTATTCTGCTGCATTTATTACTGTTTGTTATTAGCCTGATTAAATTGTATCTGTCATTCTAAGCCTCTTGGTTTTGGTTTAAGCACTTGGGCTTCAGGCCAGTTGTTTTACATTAAGAAGGTTTGTGGTCTACACTCTTGTGTCAGGAGAGGTAGCTTGCATCCTTCTAAGTTGTGAATTGCTGGTTGAAGGATTAGTGTGTCTGTTATTCTAAAAGTGCCTTAGTTCTGGTTTAAGCACTTGGGCTTCAGGGACAGTTATTTTACATTAAGAATGTTTGTGGTCTACACTCTTGTGGGAGTAGAGGGTAGCTTCTGCCCTTCTGACCTGGGAATTGCTGGTTGAAGGCTTATTGTACCTGCTTATTTGAACTGGGTTTTTTTTTCAGAAATTGGAGCACTTTCTTTGCTGTAGCATAGACTAGATTCAGACCTGTTGAATCTAGCACTGTTTGTATACTTTGAGCACTAAACAAGGCCATCTTTTGTTGGAGAGGGTTCTCCTGTACCCTAGTGGCAGGAGTGTGCAGTTAGAACTTGTCTGATTGAAGGTTGCTGGAACAGGGCTCAGTTTTGAGCTTCTTTATTGGTTAATTTATTTAAATCAGTTTGCTTTCATTTGCTACATAAGCAAATCCAAACCATCTGCTGATGTTTGCCAAACTTAGAAATTTTTCACTGCATATTGTGCTTTTGAGCTGCATTTTTACATTATCACTGCTTATTTGAACTGTTTTTTCTGAAATTGTTGCACTTTGTTTGCTGTTGCATAGACTAGATTCAGACCTACTGAATCCAGTTCTGTTTGTATAACTTCAGCACTAAACCAGACCATCTTTTGCTAGAGAGGCTTCACCTGCACCCTAGTGGCAGGAGTGTGCAGTTAGAACAAATCTGATTAAAGCTTTTTTATTGGTTAATTTGTTTAAATCAGTTTGTGCTCATTTGATACATAGCATCATGTTTGCTCATCATGCACTGCTGTGCAGTGGTAGGCACCATTGTTGGTTATAGATGCAAACACTTTTGCCTGCAAGATTTCCCTTAGTATTCTGCTGATGCTCCATTGGTGAGTTTGCATGATTGTCTCTCACTGACAGGTGATACTTTCAGTGAAGCTCCTGAGGTACCCACACAGATCCTACCCACTTATCCCTTCATAGTTTTTGTCTACTTCTCCTGTCCTCTACTTTACCTGTTCTTTTCTGTCCTCTCCCTGTTTTCAGACCACATCAACTTACCTAGCATTATGGATGGACAATTTCACACAGTCTCTCTTTCTCCAGCCAGCTTGGTCAACATGGGCATTCTGAGGCAATGTAGCAATTGCCTCATGTACACTGACAAACCACGTCTTCTAGTCCACACAAATTCATTATGTGAGAGATATATCTATATTAAGAACCTATAATCCAGGTTCTCTCATGCATCAATCAGTTCATCTGATCCTACGCAGGTTGTCAGCATGCAAATGTCACCTGCTGCACCTACCATACCAGCAACATATAAACCTATGTATGCGGAGGTCCTTACAAAAAATTTGCCTAAACATTAGAGACCTCTCAAACATAAACACAAGCATGCTTCACATAATACATCCTCTGCAGAACACAGTACACATAATATATCACACACCAGTGTCTCACCAGTCAAGCCCCTAAGGTATAACACAAAAACAAACTTCTTAGTCATAGGCGACTCAACTGTGAGACACACAGATGTCCCTCTCAGTAGGCTGGATAAGGAAAAGGTCACGGTCAGTTGTCTGAAAGGTGCCAGGATCCACCACATCACACATGCACTCAAGTCTCTCAACAACAGGCACTGTTATGATGCCATCATAGTCCATGTTGGTGTGAATGACTTGGGATGTACCTCACTAGACTAAAAAAAGAGAGACATGACTGAGCTCTCTGATTATGTGACTCAGACAGGTATGTCCCTAGCCTTAAGCAGCATTTTACCTTTGCTAGGATGATACCGCAATACAAACATAAAATGATTCACTTCAACAATTGACTTAGTTTCTGGTGTCATTCAAAGGGGATTCCAGTATATGTCAGCCTGGGATGACATGGTTGACAGACCTCAATGCTTTGCCAGAGATAGTCTTTATCTGTCACCCCTAAGATTTCAGTTGCTGGCTAAGGCTCTTGCCATCCTCATAGTGCCTTTTAGGCAATGTCACAAGAATAAAATGCCCGACAGAAAAATACCCTCTAAAAACAACCTCAAGGTTATGCTGCTAAATGCTAGGAGTCTAAACCAGAAACTGCACTCACTGGAAGGACTCTTCACCCTGGAAGATGCTGACATTTGTGCAGTCACTAAGACCTGGTTTAAGGCTGTGGAGAGCACCCCAGCTATACCAGGTTACATTTCCTTCCACATGTTCAGACCACAAACTGAAGACATGAGAACTAAAGGAGGTGGTGTATCAATATACATTAAAGATACATACACCTCTAGAGTGGTTAAACAGCACGATTCCCTTAAATTACTTCAGGTGCAATTGACTGTAGGTAAGATCCCTCTTCAGGTCATTGCCAGCTATTACCCCCTTCTTGAATCAGGTCATTCACTCAGCCTACTTGGATCTACTCAAGTCAATCAAGATACAGCCAAACACCCTAGTTTTGGGTGACTTTAATTACCTGTCCATAGACCAGGTAAATTATACATGTTCTAACTCACTTGCCCAAAGGTTCCTAGACTTTGTTAACTCCAATGCCCTGGACCAGCTGGTTGACACACCAACAAGGGGTTCAAACATCCTGGACTTGGTGTTCACCAACATGGGGAACCACTGTACCACCCCCCCGTGTGTGGCCATTCCTGGTGAGAAATGACCACAAATCAGTCTCGCAAGAAGTAATTATAACACAAGAACCCCCCACTTAGCAACAATTAGTCCAAAAAACTTCTACAAGACCAATTACAACATCTTATGTGATGGCATAAATAGCTTCATAGCTCCTCACCCCACTGATGGAACAGAAACTTATGCTAAGTTATACACCAATGCTTTATACAAGCACCTGTATGGGTTCCGATTACGCGATCAAAAATCTCTTTAGGTGAATATGAAGATGTCGAACCATATTGCGAAAGGTATGTAAACCCCTAACGGTCAAAACCACAAATTTCGAAATGTCGATTTGTTTTGGTTGGCCCGTCTGCGGTACAGCTCCATAAGGTAAGTGTGCAATAGATAGGACTTTAGTGTTAGGATTTGGGTTAAGGTAAGTGCATAGATAGGTACTGTATGTAAGAGTTAGTGCAGTGTTATGTGTAGGGTTTTTTTAAGTGTATGTATGTGTATTATTTATTTTGTTTAGGTGTATGTCTGTAGGAGATGTGTGTGGTAGTTACGGACCTTAGGGTTAGGGAGGGGTTAAGAAGAGTGCATAGATAGTTGTGTTTGTGAAGTTTAGTGTAGTGCTGGAGGTAGGGTTTTGGTGCTTTTATTTTGTTTAGCTGTATGTCTGTAGGGAATTTGTGCAGTAGTTACGGACCTTAGGGATAGGGAGGGGTTATGGAGAGTGCATAGATAGTTGTGTTTGTGGGGTTTAGTGTAGTGCTGGAGGTAGGGTTTTGGTGCTTTAGTTTAGGTTAGAAGTAGGGTTTGGTTAGTGTATGTATGTGGTTTATTTATTTTGTTTGGTTAGGTAGTATGTAGCGGGTGGTGGGGTTGGCTGACTATGACAATTTGATATTTTTTTTCGCAGTTTAGTGCATTCAGGATTTTCGCGGTTCACAGTATAGGGGGTCAATGTTTTGGTATTCGCGCATAGGGTTTTTCACTTTGCTAATATAGACCCCACCTGTACAATTGCATTGACTCTGCCATTCCTGATAGAACCAAAGCAAGATCTTCAAGGAAAAACAAACCTGCCTTGTGGACAACTGTTATTAATAGGTTATACAACAGGAGAAAGAAATTGCTGTCGATGTAGGAAGAAACGGTCTCAAAACTGGAAACACTCCATGCTTAACTTAAACAAGCAAATAAGATTCCTAGTGAAGTCCTCCAAAGCTAACTGTTGTAAGATTATGCTCAACAAGATATTAAGGTTGAATGTAACTTTGCTACAAATATCAGTATTTGCACAAGAACAGATGTGTCAGCATTTGCATCATCATGGCAATATCTTTCCAAAACCAAGATGGTGTGTGTTTAACTAAAAATATATAAAGTCTGTATTAAATCCAGTTATGTTAGGGGTATTGGCAGTGACACATTTGTCCTGAGGTAAATGTTATATCTTTCACATCATCTGTACTATATGAGAAGTAAAGTAGAACATTTTCTGAAGCTGTAACAGAAGTACATGTGGTTTATTATAAAAGTTATTGGTTACTGCTCTTAAAGACAGTTGCTGCAAAGTATATTCTCTCATCAGTGTATATTCTGCAAGTTTCTGTGTGCAACAGACTGTGAATGCAACTATAACTAGACTTTGATTTCAGCAGAATCTAGCCAGCAAGACTGAGCGTCTTAAGAAGACTTCAAATACATCACAGTAAGCATCAGAGTAACAGCACAGTGCTTATGGAACAATTAAAATTAATTTTTCAATGGCGAGCCTACCTGCATTTGAACCAAAAATTACCTGCATTCGAACACAGAGGGGAGAGTAAGCCCTGCAGAGGGTTACTTCAGTCAAATTGCAGTAACTAACATTTGTATGTATGTGTCAGTCCTAAACAGAAGTATTCCAGTTTATGCAGCTTGCAGTAGTAAAGTTTTTTAGACATCTACATCCAGAGTGAGACTGAAGTTCAAGTCGCAGTGTCATTAATTCTTCAAGAAAAGGTGGCTATCTACTTACACAGCAGTCCACTGCCTGTTGTGTTTCTCCAGCTTCTCGAGTGACTTTGAAAAATTTCCAGCCATTTGCAATAACATCCTGATCACCTGTTTCTTGCTAACTGGTAAGACTTTTTTCTGTCACATTTTTTAGTGTGGATGCTATTAGACAGTTTGCATATTATTAGACAGTTTGGATATTAGACAGTTTGGATGTTATTAGACAGTATGGATATTTTCAGACACAATTCAAGCAAATGTAAACCAAGCTTTAGTAAATTGCAATGTTGGTATACACAGCACATTAGTAAATGTAAAACCTTAGTAGGGCAGGTTGATAGTAAGGCATTATGCAAATATATTACAATATTTGACTGGTATCTCAAAGAAAATGATGTGGGGTATGAGAAATGTTTATTGTGTGATTCAGATGTTAAACAGTTATGTCCTGTCACCACATGTAAAAGGTTTATTTTAGACTTACAACAGGAGTCAAATCAGTTACTGACAGGACCTCTAGTACATTTTGCTACAAAAGAATGTAATAAACTTCCAAGAGACAGACACAACGAGTTCAGGAAGTTTAGACAAGTTATATATTTTTTTCAAAAGTGCATAGGAGTTTCAGATTCAGCAGAACAGGTTCATGAGACATCAGGCAGACCACGAGGAAACTCTTTAACAGCAGTTGCAAGATGAAGGAAATAGATTAGCTGAACTGACAGAGACTGACTTCTTACATACACTGGGAAACAGCATGAAACTACAGCTGATCTGTACAAAAGAGATATATTTTATATGTTTGTGTTTTGAAAATGGTTAAGCATACATGGTAGGATGGTAAAATACAAATTATTCTCAAATGTTTAAAACTTCCATTCAATTAAAGCAAGATATTTATCAATACTACAGTAAAGTAGAGAATATGACTGCCATTCTCATAGCATAGTCAAAAGGTAAACAAAACAGTTCTAGTGTATAAAAATTAAATACAAATAGTTAATAAGAATAAAGATTTAAATTCACAACACTGACATGCTTGTATAAAGATTTAAAGTGACAAGACTGACATGCATGTATTTTCTTTTTATACAATGCACAAGAATAACAGGCAGACAACAGCAAATATAAATAATGTAAAGATAAACATGTTCTATATATTTTTTACATTTTTTTATAATTGTATAGTAACACCACACCAAACAGTTAAAGTTCTGAATTTTAAAAAGAAATAAAATCACAGATGGTGTTAGTCAAACAGTCTTTGTAAAATGAATGACAGAGCAGTTAAATAAGTAATACCGAAATCAAAAGTTAAAAAATATGTAAGCTAATTGTAAAATAATGTTTAGTTTACATAGTTATACAAATCACAAATATAATACTAAGAGTTTTATAACTGCATTTTACTAACAGATGATTAAAGGAAAAATGCTAAAAGGATTAAATGAAATGTGAACTCAGACCTTCCTAGACTGGATGAATAGTTACAGGAAATGTTGAGCAGATAAGATAAGAAACAAGACTGATTGCCAGACAAGTAGCTTGAGTTTTTCTAAAAACTTATTATTAAAACGTAATTGTTAAAATGTTCACATGCAACATTATTTGGTAATTATAATAAAATATCACAATTGTGCATATATGTCACTGATAAAAGTAAAAAAAAAACTCAGTTACATCAAGTACAGCCAACAAATGGGTTATAGTATACATACAGTTCAAATCAAGTATACAGGAGGGTACAAATAACTACTACTAGTAAACAGCAAAGGCAACAGAAAAGAAAACAGCCAAAAAAATATCAAATCAGACAAAGGTCCATAGTTTAAAAACCTAAAAAAGCAAATGTATAACCAAAGTGTTGGGCTGACATACATTATAAAGCAAATAAACAATAGTGCAATACTACAGGGGGAGGGGTACTTTCTCAGTTTTACACTGACTGTGTGAGCAGTATGTGTTGCAAAAGGGTCTGAAATAAAGCTACAGGAAGAAATATCTCATTCCTTCTTGACAATACTCTTTCAGAGAGGAGGGAAAAACAAATATTAGTGCATTAAACAGATTACAGCTGACAGGATAAGATATTTTACAAGTTGCTAATAGCTATCATTCTAGTTAGTATTGTATTGTTTAGTATTAAATTGTATTTACAACCTGTTAAACTGTAAAGTTATACAATAGATGACTTAAAATTGCTTTATTAAAGCTACACAAGAAAGAGTAAAGATATGTAAAAATTGAGCAAGAATGGTCACTATTTTTAATATGTTTTTGGCAAGACAATGTTGGTATGCAAAAAGCATAGTTGCCTCTGGTGACAATTTCACTAGATACGTCTAAAGAGACATAAGAATTTTCCAAGATTTTGCTTGATGTTAATGTTACTAAATTTGTAGATTGGATTATGTACAAATACAAAAGAATTCAGAAACAAATGAAATAAATGTCTAGCAATGAATATGTGTGAAAAAACATGTTTAAAAAAATTGGGTCCAGGATAGCTGCTAGATTGAAATGCATGAATAGCAAACAGTCTGTGTAAATACATACTGCACAGGATACATTATAATAAGTTCAAAAGTAATTTGTCAAGTTGTAATTTTATCACTGGTTTTTAGACCATCATTTTATCAGTAAAATAGTATTGGTTACCCCAGTTAAAGGAAAATTAAATATTGTATTCATACATCTAATGGACTAAAATGTACATAGCATTCTTTACTATATACATCATGTTTTTTTTAAATCCTCAACTATTAAATATACTGAAATAATTGCATTCAAATATTTATTATCAGTTCAGTATTTTATGTTCACTTCACTGTCAACCAAGATGTTAATAGACAGTTCAGAGACATGACCAGAATGCTATGGTTAAAATGAAATTCAAACTGTATATTTTCAGCAGTGTATAAATGCTTGGAGTAGCACATAGTTCTTGTCTCTTATAGATATTAGTCTGTCTCTAATCTTCTGATATAAAATAATCAATAAAAGTAAAGATTTAATTCAACAGGTGCAAAGAGTTAATAAAAGAGTACTAAGTCATAAATTAAATTCTGTGATTGCAAAAGAATAAATTAATCAAGTTAAAAAATAAAACTAAAGCAGACACAGCTCATAACTGATGAAATAGTTTCACAAAATGGTTTGCAAAAGGAAAAGTTGTTAAATACATTCAGTTTTAGTAGTAATACCTGATATCATTGTATTAACTATGTACAATTGCATTTTGACTTGTGTATCAAAAGAAGACTAAAGATTTTGTTTCTTAATATAATGTGATCAAAATACATATCAATATAAAGTGTTTTAAGTACATTAAAAAATAAAGAGAGGGAATTGTAAGATTATGCTCAACAAGATATTAAGGTTGAATGTAACTTTGCTACAAATATGCAACATAAATAAGGAATAAGATAAAGCTTGCTTAAATGTAGAAATTGAGTTTAGTAATATGTGATTGGCATCCATACTAAATGACTGTGGCTTAAAAAAATAAGGAACTTGCTTATGAGTGTATTACACACACATCAAGAAAGCTGACTTCTTACAGACATGACAAGAATGTAATTTGCTTTCTTTAAAGAACTGACAACAGGACATGTTTTTCTAAGAAAGTTTAAAAATGTGCTTTTCTAATCCACAAGGTGTTTCCTTGAAGACAGTTTACTTATCAGCATTTGCACAAAAACAGATGTGTCAGCATTTGTGTCAACAAGGCAATATCTTTCCAAAACCAAGAGGGTGTGTGTTTAACTAAAAATATATAAAGTTTGTATTAAATCCAGTTATGTTAGGGGTATTGGTAGGGACACATTTGTCCTGAGGTAAATGTTATATCTCTCACATCATCTGTATTATATGAGAAGTAAAGTAGAACATTTTCTGAAGCTGTAACAGAAGTGCGTGTGGTTTATTATAAAAGTTATTGGTTACTGCTCTTAAAGACAGGTGCTGCAAAGCATATTTTCTCATCAGTGTATATTCTGCAAGTTTCTGTATGCAACAGACTGTGAATGCAACTATAACCTGACTTTGATTTCAGCAGAATCCAGCCAGCAAGACTGAGTGTCTTAAGAAGACTTCAAATCCATCACAGTAAGCATCAGAGTAACAGCACAGTGCTTTAGCACCTTAAAATTATTTTTTCAACTGTGAATAAAAATTAGCTTCCTTAACTAAGGATAACCACAAGGCATTCTTTAGTTACATCCATAACCTCAAAGGTAAGGCCTAGATTTGCTCGGAGCTCGTAGTTAACGGTACTACATATATAGAACCTGTGGATATAGTAAACCTGCTGGCTGACAGGTTCAGTGAAAATTTCACTCACCTGTCCCCAACACATATACCCCAAAGCATCCCTACCATCTGTCCCCCACCTAGCATCTCCAAGGAGCAGGTCTTAAATGCCCTCTTCAAGGCTAAAAACACAGCCACTGTGGGACCAGACATAATCCTGGGATGTGTTCTACATGGGTTAAAATAGCAATTAGCATTACCATTGAGCACGCTCTTCAATCACAGCCTAAGCACTGGCTTCATCCCAGTGGAATGGAAAATAGCTACCATCATCCCTTTGCACAAAGGGGGTGCATCCACAGACCTCGGGAACCATAAACCTACTAGCCTGACCAGCCTTATTTGCAAAGCCATAGAACAAATCATCATGGACCTTATTAGCAAAGATACGGGAAATCTCCAAATGCTTGACCCCACCCAGTTTGGCTTTGTCAAGGGGAGATCATGCCTGTTAAACTTGGTGGACTTCTTTGAGACAGTCACCAAAGCCCTAGATGAGGGCAAATCTGTGCATACAGCCTACCTAGACTTAGCCAAGACCTTTGACACAATTCCATCACTCTTGCATCATTGATAAACTCACCCAGCTAGGTATCAACCCATATATTGTCAAGTGGGTTGCAAACTGGCTCACTGACAGAACTCATATGGTCAAAATAGGGGACTCTATCTCCTCCAGCAGACCCGTAACCAGCGGTGCTCCACAGGGATCAGTTCAGGGACCCCTACTGTTCGGAATCTAGTTCTCCAAAGTATAGGCTAAAACTAAGGGACTGTGGCTGACAAAGTTTGCTGATGACTGCAAACTAAGAGTGATCATTGAAACCCCTAGCGATATCAACATCCTGCAAGAAGGTCTTACACAGATTAATGACTGGTGCTAAAGTCATGGTCTAAAACAATGCAAAAAATGCATTATCATCTCCTTCAGCAAGGGTTATGTACTTAGAAACTACTACATCAATAGCAGTACCCTAAGCACACAGTCAGTGGTGAGAGAACTGGGCACACAGGTTGACAGCAATATTAACTTCAATCACCATGTCACCACAGTGGTAAGAAGGGCATTTTATATTGCTCATCTCATTAATAAGAGTAAGCGGTTATATCCCCCCCCCGTACTCTTCCCTCATCAGGCCAATAATAGAGTACAACACTACCTTTGGTATGTTTCTTTCCAAACACCTGCAGCAATTGGAGAGACGACAAAGGTCCCTTACAAAGAAAATATAGGATCTTCAAGATCTGTCCTATGTGGACAGACTGAAATCGTTGTCACTTTACTCTGTGTCATACAGACTGCTCAGAGGTGATCCGTGCCTTGCATATAGAGCAATCTCTGAGCCAGCTTTAATAGAAATGCTGCACATTTGCAAGCCAAATGGCACACAGGTCACTTGCTGAAATGACCTTAACCTGGTATGTGACATCAACAGAACTTGCTGGAGAGACAGATTTGTCTCACAGAGGTTGCCCCACCTTTGGAACAAGCTTCCTATTCATGTTAAATAAAGCCCCTTGTTGGCCATATTTAAGCGTAATTTGGATGATTGGATGGGTAACCGGAAATTCACCCTGGGAGTTCCATCTGTGTCCATTATGGACAGGGGCAGTAGGTGCTGATTTTAGTATCTGCTTGTACCAGACACCCTTGGAAACACAGTTTTAACTTGGCTGGGCTTGTAAGGGCCCTGGGGTCATTAGCCTAGTAACCCCTTATGAGTCTATGATTTATTTTTGTTATTCCTTTCATGGTAAGAGACTTCCTTATTCTGTTAAGGCTCATTCTACTAGGGCTGGGGCTTCTTCTGGTGCTTTGTTCAAGGGTTTGGATACTAACTCTACTCTTGAGGCAGCTACGTGGACCTCTGTGCATACCTTTATCAAGCACTACAAGTTGGATGGTATCTCCAGAGCTAGAGCTAGTTTTGCTAGGGTCATCCTTCATAGCTTCCTAATGGGCTCTGCTGGTCCTTCCTCCTCCCAAGTTTCTTCCTTAGCTTTGGCACTCTCCCTACTGTTATGAGTACTGCAACAGTGAAATGGAAGAACATAGTACAGTTGTGTAAAATCTTACCATAACGGGAGATGTCCCTCTCTTCACTGTTGCAGTATTCACTCCCTCCCTCCTCCCTTGGATCCATTTGCCTCCTAAATGTACCAGTTACCTTTTTCTTTTGCTTGGACTGGTGTTCCTACTGAGGCTTTCAGTTCTGAGGATGGTACATCTGGATGTCACCTTTATGCCCTATGCTATGCAAGGAGCATATGTGTGATGTACAGTGTACCTTAAAGCAACCTAAAGGGGTTGGTATACTGGCCAGATGTCAGTCCGCCCTTGGCAGGGGATTCTTACTGTTATGAATACTGCAACAGTGAAGAGGACATCCACTGTTATGGTAAAATTTTACACAAGTGTGCTTTCTGTGTATAAGTTTAGCACTTTTTTTATAAATAGTTGCAGTTATAGAAAATACAACTTATAAGTGGATCACTGTGCAGAATATGTAGTCGGCTATTAGGGTTGCCATCTTTTTTTTCCAGATGCCCAGAGTGGGACGATCTTAATGAAACTTCAGATTATGCAGGACAAACCATGTCATCAATTTCTTGTCAAGCATCAATACATTTACTATATTTCATACATCCATCCCTGCAGGATAGAAGTGTCCAAATCAGGACTGATCTACAGAAATAGAGACAGGTGGCAACCCTATCATCTAGCTGCACTGATACTGTTTCTCTTCTTCTATGCAATAAAAAGAATGAAAAAAGGTTTCTCAATTTTATACCATTTATGTCTTCTTTATAGCAGCTGCTGAACTCTGGACATCAGCTGGACTAATTTCCCATTTAAAATTGTTAGCAGTATCTGACAAACTACAGATTTCTCTATGTCCATGGTACATCATGCAGGCAGAGAAAAATTCCTATGCAAAGTAAGTTGAGCTTAAAAAAAGTTGGTGAGCTTTCCCTTCCCTTTAATAGCTTCTTGTATGTGTAATTTAAGTTTGTTTCTGAAAGTTGGGAATTTAGTTGTATCCCTTCTGGGAGGGGGAATGGTTCCACACAGTTATGGCACTAGTACTGAGAAGCTGTAGTTCCCATACTTCCTGATAGCTTAAGGAGTGCAGACAGTAGGGGCATTTTGTAGTTGTGACCTGGATTTATAGAAACTTTCTCTTATACTAAATCTGTTTGCTAGGACTTAGAACGATTTTTGGTTAAGCAGTTTAAAAAGTAGGGAGCTGGAAAGTATCTTAGTTGTATTTGTGACCACTTAGC
Source organism: Protopterus annectens (assembly GCF_019279795.1). Classification (NCBI taxonomy): domain Eukaryota; kingdom Metazoa; phylum Chordata; order Ceratodontiformes; family Protopteridae; genus Protopterus; species Protopterus annectens. Next base: position 724,451,317 of record NC_056748.1, read on the forward strand.
CTTAAGGTTTGAACAGTGGGTGTTCTCTTCTTGATGTATGTGTTAATGAAGCAGCAGATTTTGTTAGATTGTTTGAAGTGGTGACAGGATTCTTTTCAGAAGTGGCAGCAATGATAGTTGGGCCATATTCTACATGTGCCATGTGAATTCTTTTTCACATGTCTTGCCTCCTCTGGGGAAACAAAATATGGCTTCTTTACCTTGAATAGGATTTGTTAAGATTTTATTCTTTGTTTTCAATATATGGAGATGGAATTTCAATGTCCAGCCAGAGGTCAAGGTACCTGAAGAAGGAGGTGGTTATGATCAAGTATGTGCCAATTGCTAGGTAATGAATGAAGTTTTTCTTGGGCTTACCAGATCATAATTTTAGTTTTTGAAGAGTTTAGTAGATGCTGTTTGTAGTGACTTACAATGATGATGGCATAGAGATTGCATTGGAGTTACCATTTAATAGTTTGGTGAGATAGGTTGGACCTGTAGATGACTACATGCATAAAGTAATATTGAGATATTGGGTTTTGTTTTGAGGGCCATTAATATATAGGGTAAAGAATAGAGAAGAGTATGGAGCTTAGAGGAACACTTTTGAATAGAGCGGCTTTGGAGGAGGAAAATTCCACCTGTACAAATTTCATAACCAGCTGTGAAGTAACTGAAAACACTCATCGGTGTTAGCATGTCTGGCAGGAGATTTGTACATATTCTCAGATGAAATTGTATTGTATGCCAACGTGCCTAACTGTGAAAATGTAAATAAGTTTTGAAATGTTGAGTTTTCCTATTTAAACAGAATGTTTAAAGAATCTGTCACTGCTTTGACACAGTTCTAACTGCACATGTTTGAGAGGGATATTCTAAAGTACAAACTGTGGAGAATCGTCTGGGTAGTGAGTGACATCATTGGAATGTCTCTGCTTGCTAGGAGATTGTTTAAACAGCTGATTGACAGAAAAATTATTTCTTTTAAACAGCTGACTGTTATATTTTGAAATTAGACAGCTGAGACTGTGAAGCAGTGCAGTTTGTCAAGTACAGAACAGTTTGTCAAGTACTGAGCAGTCAGTTAACACCAAGAAAAGAGAACTCACCAAGAAAACTGTAAGCATGCCTTGCCCTTGCTATTATATCTTATAGTAGATCAGGGACAGTATTTCTTTAGTTAGATCAGGAAATTTAGTTATTAAGATAGACTTTTTTCCTGAATAATGGATTCCTATACTGTAGTTTGATTTATATTTCTAGTGATTGGATTCTAATGTTTCTTGAGAGTTATTGATTTTCAATTTTGGAATCATATTTACTTATTATTAAATGTTTTTCATTATTTTACATCGAGGCTGGAAACCAGTGTTTTCCGTTAGAGATTAGAGAGTGCTTCTACCTGTTTGATACTCCCTGGGTCACCCCAAGGCCTGGCTGTTCTGATCATAGTTATCAATTATTTTGATAATTAATTTTCATAATTGGACACCCATTATGAAGGGCAAGAAGACCCTCTGATTGGTGGCAGCATTTCTGTTTTTATTTTGGGAAAGAGACATATCTGAAATCTGTGTTAGGCTTTCCTAGAAGTGTTTGGATGTGTGAGATTGAAATTTATTTTGAGTGTGAGTGTATCAGAGGTCTTAAACTGGGACACTTTACTCTGAAATTTGTAATAAGACAACACAGCTTCAATTCTCAGTACTGATTCCTATATGAGACTGTCACTTAAACAGAAGTAATTTTCACAATTTTCCCCTAAGAGCACAAAAGGAACACACACTATTTTCCTGGGACTGGACTATATACCTCTGTCCACCCAAATGTTCATAGGTTCATAGGTAGGTACTAGGCTATTGGCCCTAGGGCCTATATAAGCCTAGCCAAAGGTACCCTGGCTTTCACCACCCAAGAAAATTATTTTCCTGTGCCACTGTCAAGCAGAGCCACAGAAGTGATCCCCGGGGTGAATCAAAATCTTGATGATTGGATGGGAGATAGAAAATTCACCCTGGGGATCACTTCTGTGGCTCTGCTAGACAGTGGCACAGGAAAATAATTTTCTTGGGTGGCGAAAGCCAGGGTACCTTTGGCTAGGCTTATATAGGTCCTAGGGCCAATAGCCTAGTACCTACCTATGAACCCATGAACCTATGAACATTTGGGTGGACAGAGGTATATAGTCCAGTCCCAGGAAAAATAGAGTGTGTTCCTTTTGTGCTCTTAGGGGAAAATTGTGAAAATTACTTCTGTTTAAGTGACAGTCTCATATAGGAATCAGTAGTGAGAATTGAAGCTCCTTAGTTACTGACCCAGGATAGTAAGGGATGTCACATTTAATTGTTAGCAGTCCAGTGAGGTATAGCCAGATGTCACATTAATTGCTAGCAGTCTGGTGGGATGTAGCTAGACATCACATTAATTGGTGGCAGTCCAGTGGGATATAGCCAGGCATCACACCAACAACCACTCACTCCTGGATCTTCTAATCACTAACAACCCTCCCATCATCTCTAATATATCAGTTCTTTCACTCTCATTCAGTGACTACTCCCAAATAACCTTCCAGATTATCCATCAGTCACCAAAACTACCCACCCCAAAACTAGTTCTCTTCAGAACCAGATCCATCACCAATATAGAAAACCTTAAAAAACTAGTAAAGTTTGACTAGTCTCCAATTGCCAACTTACAGAACACCAACTCATCTGCCACAGCTCTTACACCTACCTTGCTTCAACTTTAAGACAAATTCTTCCTTCTCACACAGCTCCTTTTCAAATATAACAAAAAAAAACCTGACCAACCACTGAACTGAAAGTGCTGCTCAAACTTAGGGACAATGCATAATTTTTATGGAGGCAGAACCCTTCACCAGAAAATTGTGCCACATTTTCTTTTCTGCATACCTAGCTAAACAAGCCAAATGCAGGCACAAAACCAACTATTCTAAAAACAAATTTGTCTGCTAGGCAAACCAAACATTTCAGGTAGTAAGTAAATCTTTTCACAGGTCAAAAACCCACTGATCCCATCTCCTTCCCTATCACCACCCAGACATCTCAAGGGCAACCTCTGACTTTCACAAGGAATTTGGCCACTTCCCTAGTAGTGCAGCCTCTACATCTCCCTCTGGCTTACCCATCCCCCATCCTTTTATTCCCCCTCTTCTATTTCTAAGAATATTACTCACAAAGACCTTGACCCCCTTCTAGAAAACATACCTGCACTGGTGCAGATGACCTATGTCCTTGGTTTATATCATTCTACAAAGACTTTCTTATCACACCTCTTCTCCATATTTATAATATCTCTTTAACTCAAAGTACAATGCCAGATGTATGGAAAACTGCTGTTGTTATACCCCTTCCCAAACAGCCTCAGCCAGAAAATGCTTCCCCCTTCACCCCTGTCTTCATCCTCCCTACACTTGTGAAAATACTTGAAAAACTAATCTGCAACCAACTGTCCACTTATGTCCAACATTATCACATCTGCACTATTAAACAGCATGGATTCTGTCCTGGCTACAGCACAAATGACAACACTATGGTCACTTACAGATGAGATAATTCTCAACATTGATAAAGAAAACCTTTCAGGAGCGCTCTTCATTGACCTTACTAAAGCTTTTGATCTTATTGACTACTTCCTGTACATTCACTCTCTCCAAGAAATCAGGGTTAGTCCCAACACTATCACCTGGTTCCAACATTTATTAACACATAGGTATTTCAGAGTCAGAATAAGTTCATTCCTATCAACTTCAACACCCCTTACCAGAGGAGTGCCCCTGGGAAACATACCCCCCCCACTTTTGTTTTCAGTTTTTATTAACAAACTGCCCTATGACCTCCCATCACTCATTATGCAGATGACATGGTTATCCTTTGATCCAGGCCCTCACATTCAGCTATTCAAACCTAGCTTTAGTCTGACACCCACTCCATTCATTCTTTCCTAAACAACCATAAGCTATTCCTTAAGCCCTCCAGAACATATTTGGAATGTCACAAAAGCTGAAAAAAACTCCTAAAAATCTCAACACCGCCAATCTCAATGGTACACCATTAGAAACAACTACATCCTTTAAGTACTTAGGTTTATGGCTATACCAGTAACTTAATTCTCAAAATCACACTGAAAACACAAGGAAAAAGATCAGTTCTTTTTTTCTGCTCCTGGAAAATATCTTCCTTTCTCTCCAAACCAGCTTGAGCTAAAATAGACAAAGGAGTTTTTCCTGCTCAACTTGAATATAGGCTGCCCATCAAAGACACAGCCTCTAAAAAAAACTCATCCACTCTACAGTCCATTGAAAACAAAACCTGCCCATTTATTTCCAATTACCCGACCCCCCTCAGGATCACCACTGCACCACCTTCTCCAAAACCAAATAACTACAGGTCTCCTACAAAGTTGAGCTACTCCTCAGGTCTCTTCAAACTAGTTCAACCAGCTGCCTTCTCACCGCTTGCAGCCAAACTTCATAATAAAACCACCACCCCTACAACCTCCGCAACCTCTGCCAATTAACTCCCTCACTCCAGACACCCCAAACCAAACAGCATTCCTTCACCATTCTTGCACCCAAATTCTGGCTATTCTTGCCCCCTCATCTAAAAGAAATCTCCTCTTTCCCCATTTTCAGAGCACATCTCAAAAGGCACCTTCATTAGAAATCTGACTACAGGTGCTTTTCCACTGGGCACATCACCTAAGTCTCTCCTCACCTGCATCACTTGTACTTCGACCATCTATTCTGACCTGCTGCTTCCCTCTCATATTTACTACTAAAATTAATTAGCATGTGTTTTTCTACTCTGTTAATAATATTCACATTGTGTCAGTTGTCAATGGGATTATATGCCTTCTGTGATTATTTCACGGGTGTGGTGTGGTGTGTGTGTGTGTATTTCTTATCTGGGCTGTGCCTGCAAATGGTCTACCATGATTAGTGTAGTACCTTGGTAAACAAATTAAAACTGAATTGGGCTGTTTTTGACTTTGAAAGTTTGATATGATGGGGCATTTTTGCACAACTGGCAATCTTTGCTGTTTATTCCATTCACCAGGAGTGATAAATTGAGGAAGGAGTGATCAACTGTGCTTTAGTAAAATCATTGAAGCTTTTACTGTAAGTTGCCGTTTTTCTATTGCCATAAAGATAGTATTGATTAAGGTCCAGGGGCAGTTGTAGTACTGATTAAGGTCCAGGGGCAGGAGTAGTACCTCTGCCCTCCTAGAATCTCTGCTGCTTCAGAGAAGATGCTGCTGGGAAATGTGGCTGGCAAGCTGAATGTACATAATTGTTTCAAGGACCTTGCCTAGAGTGGCAAGGATGGAAAAGGGTCTGACGTTTGAGGGATTATTAAGTTTATTAGAATTATTAGGTTTAATTTTATTAGGTTTATGATAATAAGTCTAATAAGGATTTCCTTCCAGATATTAGGGATAGCATCCTAACACAGGTGTGATGAATTTAAACATTCATAATGTACCTGTTTTCATGTTATGGGTGTATATTGCAGTTGAGCTCTGAAGATAGTTGCTGCTGATAGCTTTGAATTAAAGGGAGTTATTTCTTAATATATTGTAGTTTGCTCCTTTTTATAATGAGATGTAAAAATGAAGGGAAGTTAGCATAGATGCAGTGTTCAAGTTAATTTACAGGTAACAAAAAAACGCTGGATGCACTCTAATGTTACCAAAAACCATAAAATGAAGTGCAGTAAGCCAAAGAATGCCGAAAAATCCGTATATTCTTTTTCGAAAGGTTTTAATGAATGTTCCAAACTCCACAGACTTTCACATTAACGCACTTCTAACAACACAGTTACAAAGCGTTTTCGTCCAAAACCAATTGGACTTTATCAGACATTAGACAACCCTTGAATTAATCTATATATACTGATTTGAATAACCCACTGACCAATGATTGTTGCTTTAGGCATTTAAATTAAGCAAATTAAAAAAAAACGGTCTCATTAACATGAATGAGTTAAAATACGCTATAATTTACAGGTAAGTAAGGAAAAACATAAACATCAAACTTTTTTTAATTTCTGGTTTAGAAAGTTTTTATCTATTAGGAGTGTGCATCACACCACGGAAACTTAATTATTTGTAAAGTAATATACATAGTATGAATGTTTTATATACAGGAAGGGCCAGTTTATTTTAACTTAAGACACCCCTTTCAAAATTAATACAGTATATAGCGTGATATACATTTTTTTCCATGGGGCCTCACCCCCATGTACCACATCTATTCCAACATATCACAACTCCATGTTTGCAATACCTCTGATATTGTTAATAACTGATTTTACAGGAATGTAACTATTCCTTCAATTGAGTTTTTGTGACTTGAACATTAATATATTTAATAATATGGGATATGAGGAGTGCAGCATTCTTAGAATGAACATACATAAACTTTAAATATGTATCTGCTATGTTTTCAAGCATTATGTCATTTCTTATTTCTGTGTTATTTATTTATTTACATGTTATTAAATGGACCCTACTATACAGAGCCCATTTATAGAGGGCAACAGGGAGAAAATCTGCAGAACAAGCAGATGCAATGACCCTGGATAATATTGCAAGAATATACAAAAAACAACTAAGTAGACACAACCAGTAAATTACAATAATGAGGCTATAGTTCATATCTCCAGATATAACTGTGCAAAAAAAAAAAAAAAAAAAATATATATATATATATATATTCACTTTAGAAGCTCGAAATACTGAAATATGGAAATTCAGTATTTCGAGCCCATAAAGTAGAATCCTGAAAAGTACGAAAACTCAGAAGTGCGAAATTCAAAATCTCGCATATTGGAGATTTTGAATTAGCGCTTCTGCTGTACACAAACACACACCTTCCTCCCCATACACAAACACAAGCTCTGTCCTGCGCCCCTCACACCCCCTACTTAAATATTCTAACTTCGAGGTCACACTACATACAAAAACACACAAAACAACACCACGCAAGCTACATTCTCCTTGCACACACACATCACAGCAACAAAACACACTAACACACACCAGAACCCCTACCCAAAACCCTTAACATATAAACACTTACCTGAATCCATAACCACAGCAAAACACCAGAAGCGCTAATTCGAGGTTTTGAATTTCGTGCTTCTGAGTTTTCTTTCTTTTCAGGATTCCACTTTATGGGCGCAAAATACTGAATTTCAATATTTTAGTATTTCAACCTTCTAAAGTGAATCATATATATATATACATATACATATATATATATATATATATATATATATATATATATATACATACATACATACAAAATGCAATCATAAAGCAAAAATGATTAATACAAAAATATATGTGACTAAATTAGAAAAACATAGAAAAATTAAGCAAGATTACAAGTTCAAGTTACTCTGTATTCAGGACTGAAGGACATCTATGAAGCAGACTCCTGATTACATATGAACTTTCAGTTACCTAGCCAGTTACCAATCCTGGTTTTAAACTGACTCAGATTAGCAGATACTCTGATGTTAACCTTAAGTCTGTTCCATTACCTAGAATTTATTTGTGCTATAGTTATCCCTCTCAATTATTTTATTTAATTTAAAAACAAATCTTACACTTCTACTTTTTTTCTCATTTTTAAAATATTCCAAATTTACCACTGCTCTAAAGGATCCATCCTTATAGCATTTGTATTCCAGACATCATTTCCCAGTAATGTGTCTGTAATTACTAGGAAAAACCCTAGGTTTCTGCTACCTACTCATATACTCTAAACAGCCAAGCAGTGGTAATATTTTAGAAAAATGTGTCTATGGTAAATAATTCAAACGTGTTAAACCCACTAATAGTGTATGCTCAAAATAATGAATGATATTCCAGTACAGGGTGAACAATTGGGGGATCCCTACTAGCCATATATCTGAATAGCGGCCCCACCAAATAGCCTTAATAGATGATATGATTTTTCCTAAATAATTTATTGTTTACAACCATTGCAAATTATTTACAATGTGAATTTAGTGCCTGGAAAGGCAGTAGGATGCACACTGTGGGACAGATGAAGAAATGAGGACATCAGAGCACAAGCTAAAGTAGCCCCAGCAGGATGTAAGGTGAAGGAGAACAGATTACGGTGGTTTGGCCACACATCCAGGAAAATAGAAGGTGATTTGGCAAAGATGATTTGGGAGAAGAAGAGGCGGCAAGGGAATCCAGTCAAGAGATTGCTGAACTGTGTTAGAGAAGATATGTAACAGTTAGGTATCTCTACATAAAAAGGTAGAAGGGTGGCTCGGCTTCAAGAAAGGTGGCAACAGCTAACATATCACCCTGACTCCATGCAAAAATGTGAAAAAAGGGGACTGATTTGATGATGATGATAATTGTCTGCAGTCATTCTGTCTCAGACTTTCTTCCTTTTTTATATGATGTCTGATCAGGTAACAGTGACAACATGTTGACAGTGAAAGTTACATCTGACTCTGTTGCACCCCCTATTCTCACAAGTCTAATTGCAGTTTGATAATCTAAATGGAAAGTATATATCAAGAAGTACACATTAATAGGAAAGACCACCAAGTGGAGGTTCAGTACTTAAATTATGTTCCCTCAAATGAAAGTATAGCTTGGGAAATCAATGACAGTCACTTATAAATAAAAGCCTACAAGATAAACTTATTCTCTTTACTACACTGTTAACGAAACAACTTAACTTCCAGTTCTCAGTTTTAACAAACAAATGGAGATATCGAACTAACCTGAGATATTTAGATTATATACATTAGTCTGTTCATGCTGAAACGTACGTTAAAAATAAAACAATAAAGCCGAATGAACTTGACTGTCATTAGTGCTTGCTAATAAAGTAAAGTAATTGCTTCTGTGGACTGCTAGCATGCCTGCTGGAATAGGTTTCATTTGAAAGTATTTCTCTATGACCCAGCTAGGGTGAATGCAATGAATATGGACAGTTAATAGTAGTCAGTAAAGCAAAATACTTTTGGGTGGTGGCAGAAAACAAGAGCACCCACTGAAAATCTCTCCAAACACAGGGATGATATATGGACTCCACTTAGATAATGAAGCAAAGGTCAGGACTGAACCCCAGACCCTGCAGGTGTAAGTCAGGAATCCTGACACTGAATACTATACTGCTTGTGTGATTTTAAGTGCATCATTCCTACAAACATTATCAAATTAGCAATCAAAGTGGACATGTCATTTATGCATTCTGATCAAAAAATTTATTTTAATAGTATAGTTTTCTTAAGGCAGGTATGCTGAGGATATTGCTATAAATATGTATACTATCAGATGGGACAAAAGACAGTACTAGTAAACACATCACCCCCACAAAGGAGTACAAACAATCACTTTAATACTTAAAACAAATTTGAATTGTTTTGCATTAAGCATGTTTGAACTTTTTACCATTAGAAACACTGTAGGAACTTAGGAAACCAAAACAATAACAATGAAGTGAAAACGTGGTACATGATCATCTATCATTTGCTCAGAAACTTCTAAACTCAAACTTAAACATACTGCTATTATGTCATCATAACATTAAGGAAATGTCAAACTAAAATTAGGGATATACAAAAAGTAACAAACTGCAGTAAGCAAACAGCAAGCAGTACCTACAAAGTTTGTCTTGACACATACACAAACACACATTGGCCCGACTCAAAAAAACTTGCTGTCAGTATAAGTGACCACTTACACTGAGAACAGACTCAGAGCAGGTCTTTTGGAATATGGCCTGTGGAGTAAGCGTGTTTATAGCTAGGCCTTACTCGAAAGTAAATCACTTACACTAATAGCACGTCTTTCAGAATCAGGACAGACTTACACTGATAGCAACTCTTTTGGAATCTGTCAATGTGTACATGCCTACAGCGCTTTGTATTGCTTTCCTCCAGTGTCAGAAAGCAAGAAAAGATAACTTTGTTTTTTTTGTACTAACAGAAAAAAATGGTAAAAAAGCAACATTATTTTATTTATGTATTGTTTAATTATGTCCACTCTTTAGGTTATGGAGAAAGTTGGATTTAATCATACTGGCTACATCTACTCTCTTTGGTTTCATCATCTCGAGCAAACCATACCTGTGGTGGATAGGTTCAACTTTACCTATAACCCATCATAGCATACTTCTAAAACATAGATCAAAACCCAGGAATAAAATTAGAGCATTACTGATTAGGTCAAAAAGCTTTTAGTCATGCGTATTCATAAAGCTCTTTGGCAGTTGTCTTTTCAGTATTAGATGAATTTTAAAGACCATGTCACAATGCATCACACATCATATATACAAAATTTTGTTGTAAATTGAAAAGAAATTGTAATGACTGATTATTTATGGATTTCATAGGACTATGCTCTGGTGAGTTAAGATAACATATGGCTTTCATGGGATTGAGAGTTAGTGATTTAGGAATGGGGAGAAGGGAAGTAGATGAGATAACTTGCTCTTTTCTTCAAAAATCATCTTTATTAACAGCTGTTCAGAAAAGGACATCACACAACATGAGCTTACATTTTCACAAGATAAACATGGCACATTTAGAAACAGTAGGGGATGGTGTAACAATTGCTGCATTTTGGACATGTCATTTATGCATTCTGGCAAAAAATTGATTTTAATAGTGTAGCTCTTTGAAGACGTGTGCTGAGGATATTGTTATATGTAATTTCACAAGCCTAATGTTCAAAATTCCTCATTTAGGTCACAATTTGAGTAATAACATTGCAATATATTTTACATTATCTAAACATTCCATTTAGGACAATTCCTTAATCATCTGAAGGAAACCTTGATAAAAGTTCAGTAAGTTTTCTTCTGTTGCATGCAACACACATGTAGCAGAACTCGTCAGGTATAACATCAGTAAAAAGCGTACTTTAGATATGTTTCACATCATCAAATCCTTCAGGAGCTGCCTCTACATAAAAACAATATACATTGTGTATAATACTGTACAATCTCCCTTTGCAGCAAATCATCTACTAATGAAAATACTATTTGGATAAATACCATAGAATTCAATTGCTGCAAAATGTTTATCCTTCTCCTTTGTTTTGTGGAATAATAACAGAATCTAATAAAATTTCTTTGCTGATTCTTACCCTCTCCAAAAACCCTCAATCAGCTTATAAACATAGTTTGCCTAATATGTTGTTACTAGATAGCACAATGTTCAGAGCTCCTTCTTACGCCTCCCCCATTGCTCCCCATAAAAATATTCAATGAGCAAGCCATAAACCTCCATCATGTAACTAAACTCACCATATTATAATAACAGCCTTTCACAACAGGCAATCCAATTTTACTTTATACATCCACTGGATGACTGTCCCCACAAAGAAGTATCCTCCACTTTCATCAATCCTCACTCTTCATTTCAAGATTATGGATGGTACCTCCCACAGTGAGGGCTACCACCAAGATATTTTCCACTCTTATCATTTGAAACTAAACCAGTTAGAAGAAGACAAGTCAGTCTCAAGCAAAACTTTGGGTCAGAAATCACCAGAAACACCCAAGGCCAACAATTATGTAAATTATCCTTATTCAGATTTACATATTAGAACTGAAGCAGGTCAAAAAATGATGATATAGCTATGTACATACTAAAGTGGCTGGGTAACCATCTTCATAGACCCTAACAATCTTGACTATTAAAATCAGTTACTATTAAAACATTTCTGAATAAAAACAATTCAACACTAAATGAAAATGAAAATCACTCTACATAATAAAAGTGCACATTACCAACCCTGAACAGACCAGCAACGGCAGCAATAACACACCAACCACACAGACAGCATTATAATTGCCCCAGATGGCTACACACACACAATTCCACATTAACAATACAACACAGGGACCAAAGACACTGTTAAATTCAAGCATCAAGTTATTATCTACAAGTATTATTAACATTTGAAATTTCAGGTTTCTTATTTAAAACTTGTAGGTCAATATAGTCACTCCTAACATACATAGCTTATCTATTTTCTTATGCAAATATAGCTTATATAATCATGTTTGACTAAAACGTATTCAAATATTTGCACATATGTCCAGTCATTCATTCTATTTACAAGTTTACTCACCAATACACTAATTTTGGCCAAGCATCTTACTTGACATAAGTTGTAAAGTCATGCACTTTGTCTCTGGCCATTAAAGCTAATTCTCACAAATGGGTATATGAGACCTCACTTGTTAACCTGCAACTCATTAGCCAGATAGAACTTATATGTGGACTGATAAAAATACCTTTAAACACCAGAATGAAAGTCTATCACTTTATTGCACTCATATATGAATATCATGTATATAATTGGAAAAGAATCATAACTGGTGCCCATTAGCAAGTGAGGTTTCATATACCCAATTTTGAGAATTAGCTTTAATGGCCAGAGACAAAGTCAGTGATTTTACAATTTATGTCAAATCAGATGCTTGGCCAAAATTAATATATTGGTGAGTATTTAAACTTGTAGGTAGAAATGAGTGACTGAACATACATGTAAATATTTTGGCCAAGCATCTTATCTGACATGAGTTGTAAAGTCTTGCACTTTGTCTCTGGCCATTAAAGCTAATTCTCACAACTAGGCACATGTAGCGTAATTTGCTAATGGGCATCAGTTATGATCTTTTCCAGTTATACACACGATACTCATATTTAAGGCACATAAATTGATAAACTTTCATTCCGGTGTTTAAAGGTATTTATCAGTCCACATACAAGTTCTGTCTGGTTAATGAGTTGCAGATTTTATCTTCTCCCATTATGCTCATAATAAAAACATATATTCATATTTAAATATATCATAGAACTAAAGAGGGAACATACGAAATATTCATACTTTCAATTGCTTCAAGTCATGCAGGCATAAATTTGTCCTTGCTCAAGAGCTAAAAGCTGGGCATAATGTAAACTTGTTTCTTATCAATGTCAGCTGACAGTATACATTTCCAGTCATACTATCAAAAGACAAGCACACTCTTTTTTGTACAAAGATCTGAAATTGCACATAATCCTAATAAACTCTCTAACAGTTCTAACTGGTTCATGTCTGACACTTTCATCTGTGCATACAATATCAGTGAGGCCTAGGGGATCGATCTGAAGCATCTTCAATTACTTCAGACTTGTAAACTTTTGTAATTTAGTATCTGTATTTCTACCTGCAAGCTGCTGTCATGAACTTACTGATATCTGAATTCAAGCCTCATATTTGCTACCTGTAGGTTATTGTGATCATCCATTCATTAATAGAATATGTATGTCAATATTAATTATTTACTTGAATTTGTTTACCAGGGTAGAGCACTGATCAATTCAGACAGTTTTTGGTTAATTCTTGGTAAACATAAGTGACATCATAGACATAGGTAAAATTCATCTACCATTTTCCCTACAAATTTAATGTTCACCCATTTATTCTATGCATTCCCAGCTGCCTGACCTATTTCTGTGATAGTCATGAAAAATACATAGTCTCCTTGGCCAAAATAGCCATTTACTAGATACACTACAAGTCTAACATTTTCATCAAGATAATCTTACTCATGAAACGATCATGAAGGGCTAACATTTCATTAAGCATGCAAAAATTCAGAAATGAACTTTCCTTATTACCTACAGGTGACTTTAGCCACTTAAGCATGTGATCTATAACAACATGATTCATTTAAAACACACAGTCATGATAACATGCAGGTTTTCTCAGGCCAAAAAAAGCCTGTTGCTGGACACATTATTAGGCTAATCTTTTTGATGAGCCCCATCATGTCCTTTCCATTCATCAGCCACTACCAATTCAGATGGATGGTCAGTGACTTTAAGAAGACTAGCCTTAGTTTCTCTTGCATCAGTATATATTAGTTGATATGACTCCTGCAGCTTTAACAAGGTTTTAAACATAACACTAGGAATACTCACATTTAGTACAGCTAGAAAAGACAGCTTGTATTTTATCTTTCATCTCTTATATTCCTTTATCATGTTTAAAAACTGCAGCATGTGCTGAAGGCAGTTATTGAAAAATCATGAATGGCAAATACTGGATCACCAACAACTGTGCAATGTTGGTAGCTTACACAAGCTCTAGAGTACCTGTGATTTTTTATACTAGTAAACAAAATGGATTTACATATTTTTTTACTCTGCCAAAGAAAAGAGCACTCAATATGCTTTCTCAGATCCTAATGTCCCTTTTGGAAAGCCTTCCTATAATATTATTTTTGTTTTGCAAATTCCAGAGAGTTGAGACGACTGCCTTCTCCCTCCAGAACACAACTCGGTGGCAGATTTTTCCTTCTTTCCTTTTCTTCCAAACATTCCAGTCAGTTTTCAATGCACACCATTTGTCCACATATTTCCAAAGTTTTATCTAAGCCCTCAGCAGCAATCTTTATCAACAGCAACAAAACCTTGTATTATTCTTTAACCACCTCACCATCCTCACAAAAGGCTTGTATTATGCTTTAACCACCTCAGCATCCTCACAAAAGCCTTGTATTGTTCTTTAACCACCTTACCATCCTCACAAAAGCCTTGTATTATTCTTTAACCACTTCACCATCCTCACCAAAGCCTTGTATTATGCTTTAAACGCATCACCATCCTCACAAAAGCTTGTATTATTCTTTAACCACCTCACCATCCTCACCAAAGCCTTGTATTATTCTTTAAACACCTCACCATCCTCAGAAAAGACTTGTATTATGCTTTAAACACCTCACCATCCTCACCAAAGTCTTGTATTATTCTTTAAGCACCTCACCATCCTCACAAAAGCCTTGTATTATGCTTTAAACACATCACCATCCTCACAAAAGCCTTGTATTATGCTTTAACCATGTCAACATCCTCACAAAAGCCTTGTATTATGCTTTAACCACCTCAACATAGGTTCATAGGTAGGTACTAGGCTATCTGCCCGTGGGCATTTATAAGCCTAGCCAGAGTGCGTCGGCTTTCACCGCCCCATTGATTAATTAACTGAGCCTCTGTCAAGCAGAGCCAGTGAGGTAATCCCAGGGGTGTACATTTTGTTACCCATCCACTCGTCAAGGCTTCTCTTGAAGAGTGTTAGTGAGGGGCTCTGCCTAATGTAGTTAGGAATTTTGTTCCAAAGTATGGGGAGTCTCTGTGACAAGAATCTATCCCTCCAGCATGTTCTATTTATTGTTGTGGCAAGGTTTAGCTCACTAGAGCGCGTGGCTCGCAGTGACTTGGATTTCTTTAGGTGGAGCATGTCCATCAATTCTGAGTTGGACATGGCTTTGTAAGTCAGGCAGAGATCATCTCTGAGTAAGCAATATGCCACTGAGTACAGCCGGAGTTTTTTCAGTCGGGCTGCATAGGACATATGTTTGAGGCCAGTAATCCTCTTGGTTTAGTGCTTTTGCGGTCTTTCAAGCCTTTGGAAGTGTCTTGTGAGGTACATCCCAAATGGGGCATTGTACTCTATGATGGGTCTGATGAGTGATGAGTAGAGGGGCGCTATAACCTCTTTATTTCTAGATGTGAACCCCTTAGTAATTAGATGGGCCACATAGAAGGATTTCCTAACTACTTTGGCAATATGATTGTCAAAGGAGAGATTACTATCTACCTGGGTCCCCAGATCTCTTATTAGCTCTTCTGTATTAAGGGGGCTGCCGCCTATGTGGTAATTTGTGGGTGTTTTTTTTTTCCCAAATGGGATGACTTTGACATCAGGTGTCTGTCTCAGTAAGGCCTTTTTGGAGGATGTCCGTGTCAGCCGGAGAGTCAGTTATGGCTCCCAGTTTGCAGTCATCGGCGAACTTGGTTAGCCATAGTCCTCCTGTGTTAGCATGTACTTCTGAGAAATATATGCCGAACAGTAAGGGTCCCAGAACCGAGCCTTGCGGGACATCACTTATGACTGGTTTAGAGTCAAACCTGGAGCCCGTTATTCTTACTGTGTGAGTTCTGTCTGTAAGCCAGTTGGCAACCCATCTTGTGACGTAGGGGTTTATGTTCAGGCTGGTGAGTTTTTCTATAATACCCGAGTGAGGAATGGTGTTGAATGCCTTGGCGAGATCAAGGTAGGCTGTGTGAACCACCTTTCCCTCATCTATGGCCTTGGTAACTGTCTCGAAGAAGTCAACCAGGTTTAGTAGGCATGATCTGCCCTTAACAAAGCCAAACTGGGTCGGGTCAAGTGTTTGGAGGTTCCCAATGTCTTTGTTAATGAGTTCCATGATGATGCGCTCCATAGCTTTGCAGACCAGGCTAGTCAGGCTTATGAGGCGATAGTTACCAGGGTCAGTTGTGCCCCCTCCTTTGTGGAGCGGAATAACCATTGCTGTGCGCCATTCTATGGGAACGTAGCCTGTGGAGAGGCTGAGATTGAACAGCGTGTTTAGGTTGGGGGTTAGTTCATTCTGTAGTTCATGCAAGACGCAGCCTGGGACACCATCTGGCCCCATTGATGCTGTGTTTTTGGCTTTTGAAAGGGCTGTTTTCACCTGTGCTTCTGTGATTTCTGGGACACTACACTTCTCCGGTATTGTTGTGGGCCCTTTTGAAGGTGAGAGGGAGGTGAAGTTTGCACTGAATCTATCTGCCAGTATGTTGGCAATATCAGTAGGTTCAGTATATTTTGTGCTGTTTTATCTTTCAAATCCTTGGCTATTTTTCTTTCGAAGTTAGCCTTGGATGATTTTATGAGGGACCTTAGTTTCTTACTGATACTGATCAGGTATGTCTTTCCTTCTTGGGATTTGCTTTTTTTCTGAACTTGTTTCCTCCTTTTGTTGTATATCCTGTTTATGGTAGGGGTCCACCAGACTGGTTTCCTTCTCTTAGGGGAGTGAGTCTTGGTTTAGCTAGGGATGGCATGATCCATGCATCCTTGTAGGTGCTCATAGAGTGCAATTGTAAAGGATTCTGCATCTTGGGCAGTGTTATCCTTTAGCATGGGGGCTGTGAAACTTACCACCTCTGCCTTAAGTAAGGTGAAGTTTGCTTTAGAAAAGTTTTTCACTGTGGTTTCCTTGGTTGGGGATGGTGGTGGGTTGTGGACATCCAGGGTGATTAGTTTATGGTCTGATCTAACCAGTGATGGGTTGACCTCTGGTACGGAGCACCTGTCACCCATGTTGGTGAGGACCAGGTCCAATATGTTGTGGCCTCTGGTAGGGGAGTTTACCAGCTGATCCAGGGCATTTGAGTTGATAAATTCCAGGAAGCGCTGAGCCTGGGAGTTTGTACTCAAGTAGTTTTCCCAGTTAATGGTAGGGTAATTGAAATCTCCCAAGACCAGGGTGTTCAGTAGGACCTTCATGTTTTCCACTGTCTCCAGAAAGGCAGAGTGGTGGTCCTGGGTCATGGAGGGTGATCTGTAGCAGGCCACAATTTGCATTGCAGATTTAGGTTCATAGTTCATAGTTTTAGTACTAAGCTAACCGCCCTTGCGAGCCATTTTAAGCCTAGCCAGTTATCCCTTGTGAGACTCAAACCCTGCACCTTGTGTTTGTAAGACAAATGCCTTAGCCATTAAGCCACCCTCCCAACCCTCTAAAAGGTGAGCACCTTAACCACTATACCAACCTCCCACCCTAATGGAAATTGGAAACATGCCCGATGTTAGTTGCACATGGATGATCTCAGAGGTATCATGCTGTGTCACTAACATAGAGGTGTGAGTATCCTTGATGAATATGGATACACCCCCTCCTTTTGTGTTTTGGTCTGTGTTCTGTGGCCGAAATGTGTGGTATGAGTTGTAGCCCAGTAGTGCTGGAGTGGTCTCTGAAGCCTTGAACCAGGTTTCAGTTACTGCACAGATGTCGACATTCTCCATAAGTGCTTCGAGCGCATGCATTTTGAGATTTAAAATCCTCACAAAAGCCTTGTATTATTCTTTAAACACCTCACCATCCTCACAAAAGCCTTGTATTATGCTTTAAACACCTCACCATCCTCACCAAAGCCTTGTATTATTCTTTAAACACCTCACCATCCTCACCACCTTGTATTATTCTTTAAACACCTCACCATCCTCACCACCTTGTATTATTCTTTAAACACCTCACCATCCTCACCACCTTGTATTATTCTTTAAACACCTCAACATCCTCACCAAAGCCTTGTATTATTCTTTAATCACTTCACCATCCACAATGTCACAGCTTTCCAACAGCCAGTCATAACAACTCAACTGATCCATCAAAAGATAAAAGTCTTGTATTAATCCCTCAAAAAGGGCTATTACATGTCTTGGAGACAATCTTATTAGCATTCTGTTTATCAGCACCATTATCAGGTGATATCTGTAGCTGGAACTTAAAAGTAATTTTTCTCCTTAGCTTCAGAATCAATGTCTGTTTCATAATTAACTAAGTCTTCCAACAGCATTCTGTAGATGGCACCCCTAAAACAATACTAGCTTCAAATTCACACCAAACAAACTATTTAGCTAAAATTTAACAAAAAAAAAAAAGATCTTAAAGTACAGATTTATTTTATTTATTTATTTTACATTTGTTAACCGGGGGTGTCTGACTGAGCCGAAAACGCCCTTTTTCAGCATAGGCCCGGGAGAAAAGCTCCACATAGAAAAATTAAAGATACATTTAGATATTTAGACATGATCAGTATTCACACAAATTACAATAGACATGTTTTTATAGTGGTATGCAGCACATTAACAGTTGCAGTGAAGAGAACAAACAAGAAAATATTAATTTAAAAATAAAGGTAGTTAATAGATTTGTGGTGTACAGCTGAAATTTGGAATATAGGTAGAATACATACATAGTACACAGGTAAGGTACATACATTGAACATTAGCCAGTGTTTGTGAATAAGAGTGAACACTATTATCAAGTACTCTAGGTTTAGTATGTGTAGATGACAGGTAAGAAGTCAATCCACTAAACATTGAGCATTCACCAAGATAGCTTGCTTTTAACTTGGTTTCTAAGCTTATATTTGATCACTGTGGATGTTACTTTTAATGATTCATGCTACTTAATTATGTGTGATATAAACATTACACATTTTCAGCATAAAACTAATGAAAAATATCATACAGAAAGAAAAACATGTACTGCTATTAAGCCCTTTAACACCAAACATAAATGCATCAAACTAAAATCTTAGGATGAAATGGTAAAACTGAGACCATGATTAAAGATATCACAGAACAACCACCAGCTCCCCACTACATTAACATGGTGAATAGAAACAAAATTCTATATATTTTTTCTTCTTGTCCCCATTTTCACAGATCACATCAGGTTCATAACTGAATAAAAATAATTTGAGGCATCTAGTCTGGCAGAAGAACTAGTTAGGTGGAGCAAGATTCAGTGGCCTCTAGCAGTCCACTGCTATCACATCATTGGACTCTGAGTATTTCTGAAGCTCACGAAGCGGAGAATCTGGGCCATGCCCATAACAGAATCCCAAATGGTTCCCATGTTACAATGTGCGGTCATGTAATCCCATGTGGATATTTCTCCGTTATTTTTCCTTTTAAGATCATCTGAGTGGACTAGGTAATACTCTCCAGTAGAGGTAAAATTTAGGAGACAGCCACACCCCATTCCAAGGTAGGAGGAACTGATCTAAAGCTATATTACATTAGAACACCTTGGCTTGCCCCACCTGACTCACTATTAACACATAAGTATGCCAAGGCCCTGGGGCAGTGGCCCAGTTTTGCAATGAACTGAGTGCAGAATAATACTATAAAATAGTTGTATGAGCTTCACTTTCTGAAAATCAGACAAGGCACACATATATATAAATCTATATGAAGGGGGGTGCCATTCAACTTATCTAACAGTCTCTTTAATCACAAGTCATCAAAAAAGCTAATCTAATCATATTTTATTTAATAGTCTTCAATAGATTTTACCAATTGTGATGATAGGAGGTACTGCCAGCCATGCCAGGAGAAGTAGGGCAGTGCATATGTAACATATGCCAACATGGCTAGCTGGAGTTTGGTAAAGAATTATATGTCATTTGTATATCAAACAGATTTGTACATATACTTCTGTTTAAAAATGTATTTGTAGAAATGCTTGTGTTAAAATATGTCAACAGTGTGCCCTGCTGGAAAGAAAAGAAATATGCATGCATTATTGTAATCTTGAAATGTATATGTTGCAACAGAGGATACTGGAAGATAAGAGGCTAATCTCAGTCCAGAAAACTTTAAAATATATCTGAAATTAAATTACTGTATGGGTTAAGCCATAAAATGTTATCCCACAGTTTAGAATGGAGCCACAGACGCAATGTCTGTGGTAGAGATAGTCTATAGCTCCTGTAGGAAGAGTGGAATGCTTTCATTGTTTTATGGTTTCCAGATGCTTTAAGAAAACTTAGCTAAAGGTTTATTGTGTATTGTAGCACACAGGTGCTAAACCCTGGCAGCTTCTAGTGATTGGGTATAGTCGGGAAACAGAGTCAGATAACCAGATGTACGTGATGTCATTCTGTAAACCAGAAATAATATTTAAATATTAGTAGGAGATTGCTGTCAGTGTTCTGTCTTGGATCTGACAACAAGGACCACTCACCACATTATCTTGCCTTGCTCTATTCAGCAAGTAGGAACAGTAATTTTCTGTATCAGTCAGGAAAATATAGTGAGAATAGTTAAGTATTGTTTTTCTGTTACTGTGTTTTTCTGTTACTGTATGACTCTTTCCAACTGTGTTATTTTCAATATTTCCTGTGACTGAAACTCTGGTGTTTACTGTAAATAGATGCTTAGTATTTTCATGTTCTTTTATTATTTATTATTAAATATATTTAAACTTTCATTGTGACTGGTCCTTCTAGAAAAATATTTAAGTTTTGAGAGTGTTTGCACATATTTATTTGGTGATAACTCTGGCCACTCCTGAAAGCCTGGCTGTTTGGTCAACATTATCATTTGCATTAATATTAATTTCACTCAGTATAATTGGGTACCCTTGTAAGAGCCTTAGGTAGCTGGCTTTGTAGTGCCTGGTAGCAGTGATAACTACCTTATCTTCTGGGTAGAATGGGGCATAGCTAGTAAACCTGGGCCAGCCTTCCCCAGATGTATGTGTATGCAAATCAAATCTCAAAGTGTGTGTGTGTGTGTGTCAGCTACTTGGAGCAGGGACATGAAGCACTGGTTTCAAAGAGAGAGTGATGGAGGACTTGGCTTGAGCACTTGGCTGAGGACTTAACTCTGAAGCTGTGCCAGTGGGACTCTTACTGGGGACATGGAGAGAGACAGATATAGAGAAATCTAGACCCCCAGGCTAACTATGTTCCCTGTGTGCTTTTAAGGGAAATTATACTTAATGCAGAGAGGTCTGAGTCTGGAAATACTGAGTGCATCCATTTGTATTCCAAGTGAACATCCCACTCCAGTGTCAGTGGTGAAGGTTCAGGCTCCTTGATTACTTACCCAGAGTGGGGATGTCACACCAGTTATAAATTTGATAGTAGGAAAGCTTATAATTTTTAGATCACTGGTATGAACTTTCATAAAAATGTGTAAGTCATATTGCAGTTTGCTTAATTACAGTGCACTGGATTGTCACATTGAAATTGCACTTCCAGTGTAGTGTAACAGTAGAGTTGTTATATACAAGTTAGGTGGTGTAGGGAAGTAGACCCTTGTGAGGGAGCAATTTCTTAGATACAAGGACTGTGTTACTACTTCTTGTACCATGCTACCCCAGGAGTAACTTGCTCTGGAAATACATCAGCTTTAAAAATGTGGTGGAATAGCTCTGGCATAGGCAATGTTACCTTATGAACATAGAGATACATGGACACATTAATATGCTGGTGGAATCTGACCTATATTTATTCAAGTATGTCCAATAGTTTCAGTTAACTAATATGCAACTGCTCCTCTCCCACCCCCTATTGTCCTTTTGTGATAAGCAGCTTAAATAAATGGTGCTACTTATTCATATGCAGTATACCTGAGCCACCCATGTGCTTTTGATACACCTAAGGATGGTTGCCTGCATGCTGTACTGTGCATGCATTATCATTTTTTCTGGTCATAAACCAATTTTTTGTTTTATTAAGTTAAGGTCAGCCTCTTGCTCAGTACATTGTTTTTACGTTGTTGTTGTGTCTTTTGGCTTTTCCCGGTTAGGGGTTGCCACAGCGGAACTCCGGTCCGCTAATGATTGGCAGCAGATTTTTATGTGCCGAGTTGCCGGTCCTGATGCACAACCTTCAATGAAGGTACGCCCATTCACATCACGCATGTCTCCAGACAGAAGATGCTCTAGCGGAGAATCGAACAGGACAACGTCTTACTGTGAGACGACAACGCTACCGCAGCACCACCACCGCAGCTGAATTGTTTTTACGTTAATAAATCAAAATAAATATTAGACACTGTTTTCAATTCATTGAAGTCATTTAGTGTCTCTCACAAGATAGCCACAAAGCTTTAACTTTCTGCTAGCAGTAGTCTGCTTGTCATGATATAATAGCCCTCTGTACAGTACATTGTCCTTTAGATAAAATGTTCACGATTTTTTGTTTACTCACTCACTTTTATTAAGCACATTAAATAATTGGCACTCCTTTCAAACTGTTGAAGTCTTTTAGTGTCTTTCATGACAAGTAGCTTAGTTGTAGCTTACAGATTCTTCTAGCAGAGGTTAAAGAAACATTATTTTTGATGCTGAATGCAAGATTCATAACTTTTGTATTTAAACTGATTTGTTTGTTCCAGCTGTTCAGTGCAATAATTGTCACATTGTTTTCACTTCTCCTCAGACATAACAGTGACATTTGTAGTGAAAAGAAAACTTAGTTTGATTGATTTAAAGTGATATACTTTCCTTGTATACATCCTGGTCTTCTTCAATATAATTTAGATAAATGGTTGCATCTTTATCAGACACATCATCACCTCCAGCCTAATCATCCAGGACAGTGATCTTAAACTCTGATTATCAACTATTATTAGTAAACAAGACCTGATAGCATATTGTGGGCAAATACAGGACCTGATTTATGACACCTGCCAATCACAAAACATACATAAACTAGAGCACCTCTCCACTAACCCAAGCACCATCCTACTGGGGGATATTAACTAGCCCTCCATAAAATGGTGCTCATACACCTCTATAAATAAGCTCATTGCTTCCTTGTCTTTATCAGTCCTTCATTAAATAATACCCTTCCCCACTACAATCACCAACATACACAATCTTGTCCTCAACAGCCTAGACCCTGTCTGTTTCTGTCCTGTTGTCATACACTCACTGGTCAAATCAGACTTTTTTATTTATCACATGGGCCCAGTACAGTTTACAGTCCAACCAACCATCTTTAGAGATTTCTCCAAGGCCAATTTCTTTGTGCTTGATGATAACTTGAGACAGTTCAACAGTCCCCTCCCCTCAGTGACAGAGCCAAAGGTTATGCTCACATCTCAGCTCAGAGGTTTGTGTTCCTATTCACTACAAATGTAACTCAAAGTTTAGAAATGGACCCATTCAGTGGAACCAAACATTTGACAAACTTTACAAAAAATGGGAAGAGGTCATAGCCCTACAGAAAATAACAAAAATTCAGCATATTATAATCATCCTCAAAAGGTTAATAAAGAGCTCAGGTACAAGATCAGATTTACAAAGCTAATTAGAAACTCAAAAGAGCTATGTTAGCAGCACTGTACCAAGCTTATCTATAATGGCATTGTATAGTCAAACCCTGAGGATCTAGCTAACATCCATATATCCAACTACTCCCCTTTATCTCTTCCAGACAGTCCAAAACAAAGTATACAGTCCATGCATCACCCCAAATAATCACCTCTGAGCATATATTAAAAGTGCTCTCTAGGATCAAAAGCAGTAGATCTATGGGTTCAGCTAACCTACCTAGCTGTTTCCTGGTCAGTATGAAACAGTCCATATCAGACCTCTTCCTTAGCTTCTTCTCTCAAGGCATCTCTACTGGATATTTACCAGATGACCGGAGAACAGGTATAGTAGTTCCCTCCACAAGGAATGCACTCCACCACAGATCTGTCAACTTTAGACCTGTCAGCTTCACCAACATAATTTGCTAGCTGTGGAACATGCCATTATGAACCTTATAAACTGGGATGTAGGAACATAGAATGCCTAGACCTGAAGTAATATGGCTTTGTATAAAGGTAGATCATGCCTATTAAACCTAGTTGACTTCTTCAGAAACGTCACAGAAGCACTAGATGAGGTTAACTCTATGTGCTACGACTTTTGTCACTGTACCCCACTTCATACTGTACCCCACACTCCTGCAGCTTCAACAAAATGGTCAAACTTAATTTTGAATTCCTTTATCTCACTCAAATGCCAACTGTCTCACTGACAGATAGCACTCTCTTAGAGCTGATAACACACCATTCTCCATCAAACTTGTCACCAATGGTGTACTCCAGAGCTGTGTTTTGGGGTCATTGCTATTTGGCATCTACTTCTATAATGTGAAATATGGCATCAGTAGTCCCTGAATATCCAGGTTTGCAGACAATTGCATGCTTGCAACTCTCTTAAAGACATTCAAGAGGGCCTGACTTAGAGAAAATCATGGTGTCATGACCATTGTCTAAAGCTGAATGCCAAAATATGCAGTACTGTACAATGTGGGAAACAGGAGCTCTCATACCCCTACTACATAAATTACACTCCTTAAAATAAACACCATAATTTCAGACCTAGACAACTTCATGGATAATGAGGTTTACTATCAAAATACTGAAGTTAAAAAAATGTACTTAACATCGAAAGGAAACTTCGAATGCTTGCATATTAAGTAGGCATAAATGTCGAATCTGTTGAACGAATTCAGCAGATTCGACATTTATGTTGAATATCAAACGTGACATAAGTGTAAATACAAAACTAAGTCCTACACTGGCAAGCCCCCCTGCAAATTATATATTCCAAATCCAAGATCGCACTACAGTGAGGAAAGGGATACATTTCCCAGCCTGCACTCTACCACGATCTCTACGCATAACATCAAGTACATATCAGCAAATGCACAGTTGCATTTGCTGATATTTACTCTCGCTCTCATAACATTTGGCAACATGGAAATCTGCCAAGTGCTATTCATAATTTCCATGTTCGCTGAACCTACCTTCAACATTTTTTATAGTAAATCGGATAGTGAACTCTCCACTGACCACCATGTATCCACTGTCATTACATAAACCTTCTACCTCACTAAACTGACTGCTAAGGATATCTCCTTTCAGCAAAGAATGTTCACATTCTTTTACACTTATCCCTCATCAGGCCCATACTAGAGTATAATGTGCCATGTGTGTATGTACCTATCCATACAACTTACCTAACCTGAAAAACCTCATCAGTGCCCTACCAAAAAAAAAACTATGTTATCCAGAGCATCTAAAAGCCCTGTGCCTTTTCTTTGTCTCCTATAGATTCCTATATGGTTGTCAGTGCCTGGGTTATGAAGCTGTAAAAACTCAGTCCTGTTTGAGCTACTACATAACGGTAAAACTGATAGTAGCATAAACAAAGGATCAAGATACCTAACTCTCTGTTGCAGCATAAGTAGGACCTAGAGTGACAGATATCTCTCGCAGGGTATCCACTACCTCTAGAACAAACTCCTGCTTTCTGTAAAGCAAAGCCTCTCCCCGACTATCTACAAATCTGACTTGGAAAACTGGAGGTGGACACTGGAAAAATCATCCCAGGCCTACCCCATCCCTTAAGGACAAGAGGGGTGTTCTATTTTCTGGAAGCAATCTGTGATTGTGTAACGTAGAGCAGTTCACATTGTTTCTATGCACAACATGTCATGCAGTTCATCCAAAAACACAATCAACAGTATGCGTTTCAGAGGGGTAGCCTCCTACATAACTCATTAAACTAACCCTGAGATTACCATACACGCAGAAAGTTATTGTGTGTGTGTGCGTGTGGTTTTGCATGTGTGTGTGTACGCATCTCATCTAAACCAACAAAACTCAAAAAAAAAAAAAAACAGAAAACTCCACACTCCCTAATACAACTCCACTATCACACTACAGAGGAAGAAAAGGAAAATGCTTGAAGTATACCAAAGACTCTCACAATCCAGCACACTGCAATAAAGCAGACCACAGTTTTAATTATAAATCTTGAAGAATTCTTATATCAGTGATAAAAAACAAACTTTCCTTATTACCAAAGTTATGAAAGGTAAAATATATTGAACATCATTAGATAAAATGTGATTTGATAAATTTTTCAATGACTTGTTTTTAAAACGATTGTTAGATAAGTTGAATGACATATACTGTAGATACGTGTGTGTCTACTGCATAGTGTCTACCTTGAACTAGCCAAGGTATTTTATACAATACCCCACTCAGACAATGTAAACAAACTCATGGAATTTGGCAAAATCTCCTATATAACCCACTGGATAGCCGGCTGGCTCACAGATAGGACCCACGAGGATAGGATTGGAGATACCACCATCACAAAGAGGTTGGTCACCAATGGACTCCCTCAGGGTTCTGTGCTGGGTCTGCTACTCTTTGGCATCTATTTTTCAGAAGTTAAGCCCAATATCAGGGGCCTCTAGCTTACCAAGTTTGCAGATGATTGCAAGCTGAGAGCAATCATATAACCCCTCCCCCACCAAGATTTTAACATTTTACATGGAGGTCTATCACAGATAAACAACTGGTGCCAAAGCCATTACTTAAATCTCAATGCCAAGAAATACAAAATAGTACCTTTTGGGAAGTTGACCATCCTGGGAGACTACCTCATCAATAAAACACCCCCAAAAGTAGATGCAGTAGTCAAAGATTTGATGACTCGTGTAGATATTATCCTGTCTTTCAACAAACCTGTCTAAGATAGTAAGATAATTCTGTGTCACTCAGCTTATAAGTAAGGGCATGGCATACAAGCTCAGGGAAGTCATAGTGGTACTATAATCCGCCCTCATCAGACCAATCATTGAGTATAATACTCCCTTTGGAATGTACCTGACCAGGCACATGCAACATATGAAATGTCTGCAGGCGTTCCTCACAAAAACAATACAGGGCGTAAACGCAATGCTCTCTGCATATCATCTCAAAGACCTATCCGTATACTCTATTTCCTACAGACTGCTGAGAGGTGAAATATGCCTGGCATACAAGGCACAGTAGCACAGAAGATAGTGTTGTCACCTCAAAGCAGGAGGTTCTCTGGTTTGATTCTCTGCTGGGGTACCTTCTATGTAGAGTCTGCATGTCCTCACTGTGTTCACATGGATTTCCTCCAGGTGCTCTGGTTTCCTCCGAAATTCCAAAGATATGCAGTAGGTGCATAGGGGACTCTTAACTGGCCAAAGGTGTGAGTGTGCATACGAGTGTATGGCATGGAAGAACAGCTGCATCAGGGCTGGCTACCCGGTAGTGTGAACCTTGGCTGTAGAGGATTGTCACCGTTGAAGTGATACCCCGACCGCAAACATGGGAAATGGATTTGTGGATGGAGGTGATGGTGTGTGTGTGTGTGTGTGTGTGTGTGTGTGTGTGTGTGTATGCATATACACACACACACACATGCATACACACACATATACAGTGGCACACTGACAGGATTAGTCCACTTTGCATCGTTGAGTATGGAGTGGTGTATACCTTCTTTCTGTTTTTTAGAACTGAAGCTCATACAACCATTTTCTACCATGGTTCTGCACTTATGCCTTACTCACTGTAAAACTGCACCTGCACCACTACAGGGGCCATTGGGCCAGGCATACCTATGTGTTTCTAGGGAGCAGGGTTCCTCCTACATCCAGATGGTCAAACTAGGGTGTTTTTAAGGTAATATAGATTTAGAACAGCTCCCCCTAGCTTGGAAGAGGATTTGATGGTCTCTTGATAATATAGATGATCTCTTCCCTCTTCTGGTGGCCTTTAATTAATTTACTTTGATGGTCTTAAAAGGAAAAATAATGGGGAGATATCCACATGGGATTACATGACTTCACATTGCAGCATGGACCCATTTTGGCTTTCTTTTGCATGAATGGCACAGAGATCACATTAGGTGAGCTAATGAGCTAATAGTTCAACCATGTGATAGTAGTAAATTTGCTATGGGCCCACTTAAATGGTTACTCTACTAAGACTGGATGCCACAGATTTATTTAGTTATGAAGGGCCACCTATTCTGTAAAAGGTTAATTGGGCTAAAGTGACCAGCACAGCAAGACAGGAATAAATATGCCAGGAGAAAGAGGGACTAGTTGATTAACCTGATGTGGTCCATAAGAAATGAGTACAAAAATAAAAATAAAAACAATTTTGGTTCTCTGTACCATGTTAATGAAGAGGGTAGCTGATGGTTGTTTTGTGGTATCTTTAATCATGATTTGAGTTTTACCATTTCATCCTAAGATTTTTTTCATTATTTTTATGCTGAAAATGCACAATGTTTATATCACACAATTAAATAGCTTGGATCAATAAAAGTTACATCCACAGTGACCAAAAATATGAATTTACTTTGTGTTAAGGGGCTGAACAGCATTACATTTTTTTTCTTTTTTGTAACTTTGTAGCATATTTTTCTTCATTTTATGCTGAAAATATATAACACTAACATCACACAAAATTAAATAGCATGAATCAGTGAAAGCAACATCCACAGTGACCTAATTAAAAGCAGGCGATCTCAGTGCATGCTCAGTGGTTAGTAGTCCTTATCATCTGTACTTTAGATCTACTTTTGGGGTTAAAATATTAGGTGAAATAGTTTGTTCAGTCTTAATCTACTATTGTTTGAGGATGTCATCTAGTCAATGCTGGTGCAATGCTCAGTTAATCATGAAACAGTGGTTTATTTTGAAGACAAGGAGAAAAGTTGATTTGAGTTCCCGTCATAGATATCATCTGATAATGGTGCTGATAACTACAATGTAATAAGACTCTCAAAGTGTATGTGTTGCTTTTGAGGGATTAATGCAAGACTTTTATCTTTTGATGGATCAGCTGAGTCATTATACTTGGCAGTTGGAATGACGTGAGGTTGATTTTGGTGAAGTGGTTAGAGAACAATACAAGGCTTTGGTGCTGTTTAAACAGATTGTCGCTGAGTGTTGAGATAACACTTTGGAAATGTATGGACAGATGTTGCCCACTGAAAACTGAATGGTATGCTTGGAAGAGAAGGCAAGAAGAAATCTGCCTGTGAGTGGTATCCTGGAGACGGAGGACAGTCACAATTGTCTACAATTTCCTAAAACCAAAATGTCACTGCAGACAGATTTTTTTTCAAAGGGATATCAGGATTTGAGAAAGCATATAGACCACTTGTGTTTAGCAGAGTAAAAATATGGAAAACCATTTTGTTTCCTGGCATGAAAAAACATAGGTATGCTGGAAGTGGTGGCAGCCAATAAGATTTGCTTTGCTGATGACAATCCAACATTTTCCATTGATAACTTTGTCAACAACTGCCTTCAGCCGAGGTTACAGTTTTCAAATACAATAAAGGAATGTAAGAGATGAAAAGTAAAATTACTTCGAAAACCCAAAATAAAGTATGTTGTTTCTACAAAAAAGACATTATGGTGATTTCTGGTATCTTGTGCTGTAATGCTGTAGTGATAGCACTGAAAGAAACGTGACTAATATGAAAGTTGCATCGTCTTTGCTAGTTGTGAAAATTAAGATCTGCAACAGTAGCTACTGTCATCTTTTTCTTGAGCACAGTTGGCAAGGTATAAAGTATCATGCTATCAGGCACGCATGGTAGATAAAATGGCATTAACATGGAACTACACATCTTACTTAGACCAGCACCGTCACCTAATACCTTGGTCCTGAGGTGGGAAAAAAATGGCATTAACATAGAACTACACATCTTACTTAGGGGAAGGGCTCCATTCGACCATGATTTTGTGAGGGGGAAGGGTGGCAAACTCAAAGCAAGCCCCAGCTGAACTATACCTCCCAACTGTCCAGATTTTCACAGAATGAATAGATTTTTGCTTCTTATGTTTGGTGTGTTCCTCATATAATTTGTGGTTTTCTGGAAAATCATTTAGGAATTAAGTCACTAAATAATGACACACTGAGTTTCAGACTTCATAACCTTCAGAAAAATGCATGCTAAAGTAAGACCTGTTATTCTATCGACTGTCTCAGTTTATACAAGAGCAATTTTTAGTACTGTTTATATGTTCCCCCAATATATTTGGCCTTGTCCAGATTTATTGCATTAACAGGTTGAGAGGTGCATGCAAATAAATTGCTTTATAGAATTAGGCATAGCCAAACCTCTCAACTGTCCCCGAATTTGGCTCAAAATGTTGCTCTTCCCCTAATAATCCCTCCGCAAAATAGCAATTTTGGAAGAAAACCTGGAGGGTTTACAATTACGAAATAACTGTAAATGTAGTTAGATTACTTTTATTTCAGAAATGCATGTAGATTCTTTTATTTTGTCAGCTGCTCAAGTTAGCAGTACTAATATTAAAAAGTGTCCCTTCTTTGACAGGTTCCCAGCTGTATTGTGTGGCTATTTTATATTTTTGCATCACATTTTTGGTCCATTTTTCATAAAATTGTGTTTTTTTGGCAAATTAGTGCTAAATCATTAAAGACTGAAGTTAGAAAATAATGACAGACATTTGAGTTTCAGATTTCATATCCTTCAGAAAATTCATACTAATGCAAGACTTACTATTCTATTATCTTTCTAAGTTTATAAGAGCAATATTTAAAAATTGTCCTTATTTTTGGGCCTTTGTCCCACTTCTATGTATGGCTTTGCCCAGATTTCTTGCTCTGAGGGTGAGAGGTATGACAAATGTGTCAGGGCCATCACCGTCGGCCAGAGACATTTCAAATTGTGACATACTTGTTGCACCCCACTCCCCCATGTAGTGACTCTGGATATGTCCAAGCAAGGCAAGGAGCAGTTATGCAGTGTAAATGTGCAGGGTATCCCCCCATCTAAGGTAGACACAAGTACTACAGTGGCTTTTAATCTGTTCTTGATTTTGCAGAATGGTCTGGTTTCTGTCATATTTTTTGTACTGTTGATTTATGCGTATTACTCAAAGTGCCTGTTGCTCTGTGTTTTAAGTAGCAATGCTTTAATGACCATCAGGTAAGCTTGTCTGAGATCATAACATGCAAGTAAGCTTTAATAAGCATACTGTTAAAGAATTGCCAACAATGAAGCCTTTCTGTTGTTGCCATGCAGAGAATACTTAACTAGATAATGTATAAGTGTTGGGTATTGAAATGCATATGACAGTATTTGTAATAAAGGACAGGATTACATTATTTTAAGAAGCTCATTACACTTGTTGGAGACTTCCAGTGATCTCTGAGGGCTTTACCCGTAAACTAAACAGAATGCCATTCATGTGTGGTCCATAACATGTACAGTAATCCTTTAAGCAATGTATCTTGAGCTTGTTTCTTGTTTGCTTTTCATTTTTACTTTGATCATGTTTTCCCCATGAAACAAGTAGATAGCTGTCAGGCAGCAGGTCTTTTTTGGATAAGAAACATTTTTACAAGTGGGGGCATCACAGAGATTGTTACTTTTAGCATGTTACCTGGTACTTTAATAAAGCTAAATATTAATTATAATTAGAACTGCAGTGCAAGGAGAAGTGGTTTGAGTTGAGTGCTGCTTGTTTTTCTTATACTTGATTTTGACTGGCATTCCAGTAATGTATTAAAAAAGTAATTTATTTTTTCATGCCTCACAACCTTTTTGTTTCCATCTAGATATTAAGTAAGCTGTCATGCAGCCAATGCATTGAAATATTTTTATTCTTTTACACTTCATTTGTCTTGATTGAACTCTCATAATGAGGGTTTGGCACCCAGGGCAGCACATTTAATTAAAGTTAGTTTTTGTGGTTTTGAGCATAGCTCCACCCCTTTATAGTTGGCTGCACCCCTTCCCATTGACCCCACCCATTCAGCTATCTCCTGCAGCCCCCCTTTGATTTGAAGTCACCAGCCGCCACTGGCACTGTCTGTACTTGTACAAAAGTTTAAGGGCTGGAACTCCTTACTTGTATCCATAAGGTCAATACCCTCCCTCCCATCCTTCAAAACCACTCTGAAAGACTTCCTAGCTAAAGTCTGTCTCTATTTTGCTCAAAACCAGGATAAACTATATCCTTACATGTGAACAAGTACCTTTTTATTCCTTATACCACCTTACTCTCCCTTCATCACTTACTTCCTTACTTCTATCTCATTCTCTTCCATGACGTTCTCTCTAAATATACCATAGACCTGTTTTCTTTCACTTCATATTGTAATTACTGTTTGTATTAGACTAACTTACCTTTAATTTCTCTACAAACTGTCTAAAAACTTCTAAATATTAAATGATTGTTATATAACTTGTATAAATTCTTAATCAAAGTTTTTATATTATATCTAATTTGTAATAGTTATTTAAACTGCAGATAATTGTTCTTAAAATGTTTTGTAATAACTTGGAGCTTTTCTTCCCAGGCCTCCACTGAAAATGGGCTTGTACCCAGTCACACTTTCCTAGTAATCAAATGTCAATAAATAAATAAATAAACAAAATAATTTGGACAAAGGTGTTCATTAAAGCTTCTTTTGCTTCAGCTTAGTTGGTTTTGTTAGAATATGGTACAGGTAAAATGGATAGAGGAGAAATGAGAAAAGAAATGAAAAAAACTGTCAAGAAAGAAGAAATGTCCTGAAATGGATGTAAAACTCTTGAATGTGTAGTTTAACAATTCATCTTTTCATAGAAATTTAGATAAAATGTAAACCACACTTCCCTATAATGAAACCTTATAATATCACTTTAAGTAAACAGAAGTAGATGGAAGAGGTACTTTCTGAGAAAAAGAATGCTGTTATAACAAATTAAATTCTTAAACTGTCTTGAAACAGCACTGACAATCAACTACAGACCAAAATTACAAGCAGCTCTTAAAAATCCATAGCTTGGCTATGTAACAAATTGTACTTTAAGCAAATAGTTTGAGTTTTTTTTTGTTTATCAAACTCTTTCAGATCTCACAATTCCAATCTTTTAATGACTCCCTAAGCAAATTACAGCCTATTTCTTCTTAGCAAAGTGCTCTTTAGAAATGATTGACAACAGACAGGAGGAGAAGAGAATTTCTGCTAATGGCAGTATTCAGAAATTACTCAGGCAAAATGAATGTTAAAAGAAATGGAATTTATGGGACTAAAAAGTAATTTCAGGGAACAGTATTTAATAGTACAGCATTACCTTTTTATAAGTTGAATAACATTCATTCGCTCACTTTCACAGGAAGACACATTAGATTTACAACAAGGCTCTTAAAAAGCCTTAAAACCTCAGAAAGATTTAAATAGATGAGGAGAGGAGATAATTAAAGAAACTTTATTTGAGGCATAGTGTAATCGTACACTTCACAAGATGAATTTTATAAGAACCAAAATATGCAACACAGTCACCTTGTTGACATAATATCTGTCTCTTCTATGTGGATTGTCTTTTTGTGTTGTCTGGTCATGTGGTGAAGTGCTTTCTGTTAAAACATCCCCTTTGGAATAGTAACAGTCTCCCGAAATGGAGAGTTCCTTGAAGGTGGCCATCAGTGTAGTGATGCTGTAGCGTAACATCCCCTTCTCCATAAACTGTCCTTTCACCACAGGGTATTATTGCTTGTGCTAAATAGTACTTTTCCAGAAACACCACACTGAATCACACAACAGCACAAGGTACAACCCTCTGCAAATTAGTTATGGATGAAACAAACTACCTTTGCAGTATACTAGTATGCAATTAGTATGCCTCGGGCTACTATGTTATATAACAACATATATGCATGTGCATAATTATAGCAAATCACTGTGGACATAGCTACAGACAAGATGGAGGGAGCTGTCATACTGAGTAACCAAACTTGATATCATCATGTCTCCACTTACCAAATCACCACCCTTCAAAACTCTGTGATGGACTTTAACTTGGATCCCACAGGGGGATGAAGTCCATTCTCTCTTCACATGTTACTTACACAACTATGGAATGAACTGTAATGTGGGTCCAGTTGATAGGACAGGTTCAACCAATTTCTCATTGATTTGGAAGTACTTTGACCACTACATAATCAGCAAAATGTATGTAAATCCCATCTCTCTCTCTCTCTATATATATATATATATATATATATATATTTGCATAATGTTTGTGTGTATATATATATGCCCATTCTACAGGCTATATATTTGTGCTTGCACATCTGTGATGTACATATATATTGGTTTGTATACATAGAGAAAGATGTGAGGGACAGTATACATTATCTCCCTATTTTATTTTAAGATATGCTACTTGATTTTACTGGAAGAACACACTATGGAGTTATTTGCTAAACTGGTAAAGTAAGCTCACATAAATGCATGTAGGTTGTAAATAGTCATTGGCGGTATTCATAGTCATTGTGCAAACGCATTATGGCTGTCCACAATTCATAGAGGCCACTTACATTAATGCACAATGACTGTAATTAAGCATGAACAATTCAAGTAATAATGAGATGTAAATTAGAAATGATATAAAATGGCATAGGCTAAGGAAATGTTCTTTTACTCACTTGCGATTCATATCCAAATTTTCACGCTTTTCCATTCTGTGCGCAGATTCATTGTAAAAAGTAGACTTGCGCCTATATCTACTTTGCAATCCATGAAGATGCAGTCACTTAATACTAGCTTAATACTAGCTTAGCTGTTTCCATTGTTGACCCTGTAAAATGATTTGAGTTGTCCTTTCTCTGCCTCGATCCCTTGTTCTGAATCTTTACTGCACAGAAAAAGTCATAGTCATACACACATAAAAAAAACACATCAGTCAAGCAACACAAGAATAAAAGCATGCCTGTCATCCTCAGAAAATTTTTTTGACACAACCCCATAATTATATACAGATGCAGAGTCTAGCCAAGTCAGGTTGTACTGAAGTAATGTTTGCACTATCATGAATACATTCACAATAGTAAAGAATGCAGTCTGCTAACAGACCCATCCTTTCTTTAGCCCCTACCACTTTTCTTATATTCATAATACTGTACTGATACTCAGCAGTCTCTCAATAAAGGCACATGTATAGCCAACAAAACATCATTGATCCTTCAATACTTTTCACTTAAATCACTGCACTTCTACTGTGTGGGCACAATCACTAAAGGACACCAAAGTAAATGGTTTTCTCAACAATAGGTTCATAGGTTCATAGGTTCATACTAGGCTATCTGCCCTGGGGCAATTACAAGCCTAGCCCGATTTTGTTTGGCTTACGCCACCCCTTGATTTGAGTATACTGTGCCCTTTTTAAGGTTTAGTTTACTGTGCCTCTGTCTAATAGTGACACGGAAGTAATCCCCGGGACAAACTTACGATCCCCCATCCACTCATCAAGATTCTTCTTGAAGAGATTCAGTGAGGTGCTCTGCCTAACATGAATTGGAATTCTATTCCAGAGTGAAGGGAGCCTCTGGGTTATGAATCTGTCCCTCCAGCAAGTTCTATTTATTTCTGTGCTGAGGTTCAAGTCCCTCGAGCGTGTGGCTCTAAGGGATTTAGATTTACTGAGGTGGAGCATGTCCATTAATTCTGGATTGGACATAGCTTTATATGTCAGGCATAGATCGCCTCAAAATAGGCAGTATGCAACTGAGTAGAGTTGGAGTTTTTTTTAACCGAGCAGTATATGGCATCTGCTTGAGTCCCTTGATCCTCTTGGTGAGGTACTTTTGGGGTCTTTCTAATTGCTGCAGGTGTCGGGTAAGGTACATCCCAAAAGGGGCATTATATTCTATGATAGGCCTGATGAGGGATGAATAAAGGAGCACGATTACCTCTCTTGATCTAGATGTGAATCCTTTCATGATGAGGTGGGCTATGTAGAAGGTCTTTCTAACCACTTTGGAAATGTGGTTGTCAAAGGAGAGATTGCTATCAACTTGGGTCCCCAGATCCCTAATTACTTTCTCTGTACTTAATGGGTTACCGCCTATGTGGTAATTTGTGGGCACATTGTTTTTGCCAAAGGCTATGACTATACACTTTTTGGCATTTAGCTTTAGACCATGGCTCTGGCACCAGTTATCCATCTCTGTGAGACCTTTTTGAAGGATGTTTGTGTCATCTGGAGAGTTGATTATGGTGCCTAGTTTGCAGTCATCTGCGAACTTGGTGAGCCATAGTCCTCCCACGTTGGCCTGTACCTCTGAAAAGTATATACCGAACAAGAGCAGTCCCAGGACAGAACCTTGTGGGATGCCACTTGTGACCGGTTTCGAGTCTGACATGGCTCCAGCAACTCTCACTCTGTGGGTTCTGTCTTTGAGCCAGTTTGCACCCATCTTGTGACATAGGGGTTTATATTTAAGCTGGATAGCTTATCTATGATGCCCGAGTGGGGTATTGTGTCAAATGCCTTTGCTAGGTCCAGATAGGCTGTGTGGACTACCTTCCCTTCATCTATGGCTTTGGTGACTGTTTCAAAGAAGTCAACCAGGTTCAAAAGGCAGGATCTGCCCTTGACAAAGCCGAATTGGGTAGGATCTAGTGTCTGTAGGTCCCCAATGTCTTTGTTTATGAGCTCCATGATGATCCTCTCCATAGCCTTGCAGACTAGGCTAGTCAGGCTTATGGGGCGATAGTTTCCAGGGTCCGTAGAGGCTCCACCTTTGTGGAGTGGGACCACTGTTGCTGTATGCCATTCTGTGGGCACATATCCTGTAGTGAGGCTGAGATTGTACAGCTGTTTTATTTGAGGGGTTAGTTCTTCTTGGAGTTCATGTAGGACGCAACCCGGGATGCCATCTGGTCCCATGGAAGCAGTGTTTTTTGCTTTGGAGAGGGCAGCCTTCACCTGAGCATCAGAGATGTTTGGGAGGCAGCCCTCTGCTGGGATAGATACTTGCTCTTTTGGGGGGGGGTGGAGAAGTTTGCACTGAACCTGTCTGCCAGGATATTGGCAATGTCTGTGGGTTCAGTGTATTTTTTGTCGTTTAGAATCAACTCAGAACAAGTCTGGGAGTTGCATCCCAGGTTCCTAACATAACTGAAAAAGCCTTATGATTGTCTTTAGTGTCCTGTGCAATTTTTCTCTCGAAGCTGGCCTTGGAGGATTTTATGAGGGATCGTAATTTTTTGCTAGTACTGATCAGAGCTGCCTTCCCTATTAGGGATTTTGCTCTATCATGTAGTAGCTTCCTCCTTCTGTTGTACAGTTTATTTATGGCTGGGGTCCACCAGACTGGATGCCTGCCTTTGGATGATTGGGTCTTGGTTTTGTTTGGGATAGCATGATCCATGCATTCCTGGAGATGTCCGTAGAATGCATTTATATAGGATTCTGCAGTTTGGGCCATAGTTTCCACTGGCCCTGGGGCCTTGAAGGATTCCACTTCGGTTTTGAGAAGTGAGAAGTTCGCTTTTGAGAAGTTTTTCACTGTGGTTTTCTGGGTTGGGGGTGGGGTCGGGATGTGGATATCCAGTGAAATTAATTTATGGTCTGATCTTACCAATGAGGGATATACTTCTGGTATGGAGCATAGAGTACCCATGTTGGTAATGATCAGGTCTAGTATGTTATCCCCTCTTGTGGGAGTGGTGACTAGTTGTTCCATAGCATTTGAGTTTATAATTTCCAGAAACCTTTGGGCTAAGGTGCTGGGGCTTGAGTAGTGCTCCCAGTCTATGTTTGGGTAGTTGAAGTCACCCAATATAATGGTGTTCGGAGAGATCTTCATGTTCTCCAATGTTTTCAGGAAAGCCGAGTGGGATTCCTGACTTTGAGAGGGTGGTCTGTAGGATGCTATAAACTGAAAAGCAGTCTTGCCCACTGTTAGTTGCACATGGATGATCTCCGATACTTCGTGCAATGCCACTAACCTGGAGGTGTGGATATCCTTGATAAATATGGAAACTCCCCCTCCTTTTGTGGTCCGGTCCGGGTTTTGGGGCCGAAAAGCATGATATGAGGTATAACCTGGTAGTGCTGGGGTACTCTCTGGAGCCTTGAACCAGGTTTCTGTCACTGCACAGATATCGATGTTCTCCATACTGAGGAGAGCTTCGAGTGCGTGGATTTCTACTGCTGCTGTAACGACTTCCCATTAAAAATGACAGCTTACAGTATTTACCAAAGCCATTCTAATATGCCCATCATATGAATAAAACAAACATTTTTTGAAGTGAACTCAGCAATCTTACCTCATTTTGAACTGTTTCATATTAATTTTCAATATTTCTATTATTTTTCTTACTTTTAAAAATCCGAGGTTTTCTATGAAATTTGCTGAATGACTACAGTAATCCTAAATTTATTTTAATAGCTTGGTCAATTTCTTCATATATAACAGTTAACTTTTATAATAGCAAATGTTTTGTATCTGCTCTACACAGTCTGCTTTCAGAGCTTAACAGGGTAACCATTTGAAATGTTGGGACCCACTAGAGAGCATCACAAAATATGGAGTCTAAATGGTCAAAGGATTGGATTTCCATATACCAAGTCTTAGATGCCATTTTTTGGAATATTCCCTTTTCTCAAAGGCATGTCAATCTCAGAGTTGGTATATATAAGTCTGAGGGGTAGAGGAGGCGTGCCCCCTGCAAAAATAAGTTTTTTAAGGAGAAGAGCAAGTTTTGAGACTTGTTCTTCAAGTCTCCAATCTTTTTTTACAGATTTTAGCAATTGGCATTACAAGTGCTTACATTTCAGTAGGCAGCCATTAAACAGTGCTCCTCTTTTTAAATAATTCATATACACGGTACTTCAAATATCTGCAGAGCTATAGCTCAGAAAATAATATAATGTTAAAGCTGCACACAACAAATATTTTTCACTGTTTTCTCTGAAGTGCTTTGTGGCAGAAACTGTGTAATTTTTCTCCTTTTGTAGTGCTGAGTGAGTCTATTACACACCAGTGACCACCAATGCCAAGAATTAATGTCCCTTCCTTTTTGATTTTACACTGATGAAGATAAAATACATTATGTCACATATATGTTATTTATATGGCTATTAACTATGTAGTCATTCTCTCAGTACAATCTCCCGAAGTATCTTTGTCATTAATTCATGCCTACACACATGTAATTGCAAAGAGTTGCCAAAGGTAATGTAAGAGTTTTGAGTGTACACAAGATGCCATTGACCTAACCATCCACCTGACATTAGTCCTACCATTGGCCTACCATCACCCTTCTAACCCAACATGAGACATCATGCCAGTTATTACTTAGCCCCAGTTGATCCCTCAGTACTGGAGTCATGCCAGTTATTACTTAGCCCCAGTTGATCCCTCAGTACTGGAGTAAACTTACCAAGCACTGGTTGCTAACAATGTAAGAAGGTACCTTGAACCACACAAGTAGGCCGAATTTCTATAATTTGTGTCCTGAGTCAGTTTCTATCACTGACATAATCAATCCCCTTTTCCCCCATGTATACACGGGGTCAGGGTATTGCATCAACTGTCACTACTTCTGTCTTTTCAGACCCTTGCTTTTACCTTCTTCAACAGCTATATTTGCCTGTCTCAGGTCTTTTCTCATGCAATCTGGTCATCTCGTTGTTGGACATACTCATCTCCTCTTGCCTTCATCCCATCTCTCTTCCAAATTTGCTTTACCAAATTGTCTTCTCATTTCCTACACATGTGATTGAACCACCATAATCTGTTCTCTTTGACCTTCTCTGTAACTGGGACTAGTTTAAGTTCTGCTCTGATGTCCTCATTCCTTTGTCTGCCCCACAGTGTGTATCCTACTACCTGCCTCAGGCACTTAATCTCCATCACATCAGACATGATGGCTCCAGATTCCTTTTCCTGCAGGGGCACAATATGGATACGGTTGCTAGTTGATGGAGCACATGAAGACAAAAAAAATGCATAAAACATGCAGAAGAGGGAGAAGATACATAGTTCTAAGATATAGTCCTATAACCAAATGAACCATCAGAGTAACTTTGAGAATAATATATCATAACCCTCAGCTACTACACAATGTACTTTCCAGTAATTCCAAGTATAATGAGTTAGACTTTCTACCTTACTAGAATTTCCAGCAAAACTTTCTTGCCCATAATAATGCCACCAATACCCATAATGAATCACTTCCTTAGTACCAATCAACATATTTACATTAGTAACTGTATTTACCTGGTATTATCAGGACAGTTGTCAGAAAACAACAAATTATCTAAACAACAGACCCTTTATACAGTCAAAAGTTCACAAGGTAACCTCTAAAGAAGTGTACAGAGCTCCCAAAGGCTAGGTCCATGAGCTTCTGCTGTTCACATAATTTATTAACTTCTTTTCACTAAACTAAAATGATTATTTTACAATCTGATTACATGGTGGTTTTTAGAAATGGTCCCTCATTCTCCAGCATATATTTTCATGGAGAAGATATTTAATAAAACGTTTGCATTAATATATCTTAATCTTCCACCAGCTACTCCAGCAAAATACACTAGGATGCTTGGGAATGTAAAAAACAGTGGTGTTCCAGGGTGTTATTGTATAAGAAAATATAAATGAGTCTGTTAATCTAAGCTCAGATATCACATCTAAACTGCACCCACAATTTAGAGCTGCAAAAAATAAAGGGACTGGGCTAAGGGGATGGAGAATTTCATCTCATAGAT
The DNA here is from genome assembly GCF_019279795.1 of Protopterus annectens. Lineage (NCBI taxonomy): Eukaryota > Metazoa > Chordata > Ceratodontiformes > Protopteridae > Protopterus > Protopterus annectens. The sequence continues at coordinate 724,492,037 of NC_056748.1, forward strand.
GTATACCCACATTGTTACCACCATCAGGAAACATATGTATTCATTCTCAATGCTTGGATCTAGATTTATTTTATTTATTTTACTTTCTTCTTAGTGTTTCTTAACTTTATAGGCAGACCAGTCCAAACTTGTTCATCCACAAGGCAAATGGTGCCACAAACAACCATTTATCCAATCAATGTAATGCAAGTATAACACACTGTTACACTGAGTACACAAAATGAACATAACAGGAGAAATATTAGCTAATGGGCTTTTTATTCAATGGGCAGTAGTTTAAAGAGAGCACTGTTAAATCCCTAATGACAAAAAACGAATGCAAAAAGACCAAAGTCAAAAGAGCGAATTTTGAAAGTCTTGGCAGCACATATGACTAAAGTGTAAAATATTGAATATGTCAGTGTGTAAACACTATGAAACACTAGATATTATCTGACCAGTCTTTTATTTTGCAACACTATAAAACTTTCAAACATGAGGCTGTAATCTCCATTAGCTTCTTTATCTTTATCCTTGGTCAGGTGTAAACTGGACAAGGTTAAGCTCATCAAGCCACTTCCCTGAGCTGCAACTCATCATTCACTGTTTTCAGTTCAGAATTACTACCAGCGCAGTTTATATTACTGTGCCAGCAATGATTCAAAGATTTTGGACTCTTCAAACGTCTCTGAGATTGTGCAGTCTTAATATATATAAATAAAAGGAAGCAGCAAGCAAATCCCCCATATTGAAAAGTGCAGGGGTTCTTGCCCCTGTGCAAAAATGCTTATTTTGCTTATAATTTTTTTGAAGTTTCTTCAGTTTTTTTTTGTCTAGCTTAAGTTAGAACCAATGTGGACTCGTCCAGATATAGTGGAAAGAAAACTGCCAATAAAGCAGACTGTGAGGATGTCAAAAGCACAACTGACTACAAGTTGTGAACTGAATACCCAGAAATGTGCATAGAATATAAAAAACAGTGTCAGTAAACAAAGACAATGAAAAGTTAGCAGTGTATGTATAGCAGTCAGAAAATATTTCAAATACAATGCACTGTGGGGACATACAGCACAGTATGAAGCCCTGTGAAGAAAGAGCAGCCATCATGAATCCCAAAGACAGTGAGCTAATACATGGAACTGCCTACTGACACAGAAAAGAAGCAACAGAAACAAACAAATATTGTATTTTAGACTATGTGAAATACAAGACTGTGTCAGTAACCAGAAATTATCATAAAAAATGTCTTGAATGCATGTGCTAAATAAGCATTGAAGCTTAGAACAAGAAAAAGGAAGCCTGCATCTACTCTACAGAAAGAAGAGTACAACTTGAGGTCTAATCAACTCCAGCTGAATGATGGGAAACTTAAGACTGACAACTACTGATGGCATATTTAACCCCTTAACAACTGAGCATTTTCAAAAAGTCTGTCCCCAGAATGCTTGTCTGTTTTGGGCTATTTTAGTTATTTGATTTTAAAACCTGTATCTCCAAAAGGGTTCAACATTTACTCATGAAACTTTCAGGGAATGTTAATGGCATAACTATTCATAAAACCCCACTGGACTTATGCTCTTGTCCTCAAAGAAGGCAAAGAAGCAAGCATCTTGAAGTTTACTGAAAAATCTACTACTTAGTGCCATTTTTATGCCTCTCTATATACAAATATAAAAGTACCCTTACAGGTCAGAAATCACACCTCCATTATATATTTATACTTTTAGTAGCTTTTTATTCTAGTGTTAGGATAATAGAAAGTTACACCACTTGTTTTCAGCTATTTTATAAATAATAATAATAATAATCTTCCAGTTTACAAAGGCCACTCTTGCCTGAATTCCACCCTAACTTCAAATGAGAATCTCTCTACTACTTCAAGATATTTTAAGAAATTTTCAGACAAGAACTCTTGACAATCCTACTTTCATTTTGTTTTACATAGGACCAATAGCTTTTATGAAAAGTAAGCAACATAATCTCAAATATGGGTATGCCTCCCAGGGCATGTAAAATGTGCGTATTTTGCAAAAGCATACAAAAATGACAGAAAATGTTATGTTTCCCTAGAAAAAGAGCATTATTTTTAGTTCTCATTTCACATGAATACAACAATAACATGATTCTCATATATACTGAGTTTATCTTCTTGAAAAACAATGCAAAATATACAATTGTATGAAATAAATGGAAAATATGGGGCATCTATAAGGCTACATAAGACTGTCGGTGGTACCTTGAAAGAAAAGAATGTCTCTCTAACTGTACTAAGTATTACATTCAATTTTTCAGAATAATATGTCATGACCCTCAGATACAATATGCTCTTAATTGGTCACTCCAGAAGTAAAAACACATATACACCTTTACCTTCTTGTAATGCTTTGCAGAAGAGACTAAAAGGATCATAAGCACTAGGTGACCTAGGCAGCTGGCCATACAAAAAGGTTTCCTACAATGTAAAAAAGCACTGATGCACACTCCTTGAACATTTGGTGTCGGATACAAACCAATAAGGCTGCTGTTTCTTGTTTGGTGTGCATGCATACTGCTGCTTCTTCCTGCTTGGCACTCACACACAGCTTATAAGATTTTCCAGAAACTGTTAAACTGTGTGAAATGTAATCTAGCTGGAGAACATAAGAGATTTTTTTTGTTATGCAGCAGAAGGAGATGGAATTTCTTTTTCATTTTTTTTTTTTTTTGTGCAGGAGGGGTTGAAATTTCTTTTGCAGCAGCAACATTAGGAACAAGTTATAAAATGGAACTTGGAAAAACCTGAGGGCGTGAGTGAGTGTGTGGGCATGTGTGTTTTCAGTTTTTCACAACATTTCTGATTTTGCTTCTCATTTGTGCCATTTCCTTGAGCAAGTCACTTAACCAGGCAGTGCTTTGGGGCAACTGGAAACTTAGGCTAGACTCCTTACTGTTCCCCTGAACTACAAGTCTAATATCTAGTACAAATGATCCTGAGTAGTTATGGTGGAAAGGAAGGAAGGAAGTTGATTGCTGTAAACAGGAGCCATGTCCTTTGGATGTGATCATTGGTTTCATTAATGTTGACAGTAAACTTATTATTTAGCTGTGAATAAATGGGTAGCATGGTCTAAGGTCATTGTTAATATTTTAACTAAAATGCATTTTTAATTTAGCTTTTATGAAAGTTGTGAAATGTACTGTGTTTGGGTTACAATAGTTTGTCTAGCACTTAATGTAGATGAGTAAGGCTATGAGCCATCAAGGAGCTGCTTTTTGTAGTATAAGATTTGATTCTCTCAGCCTTCATTTGTCTTCTCCATGACTCTGCCAAATTACTTCACCAAATAGTACTCCTGGGCTGCTCCTGAAAAAGGACACGTGTCCAGTGGGCTGCCCCAAGTATTTCACAATGTTTGAGTGGTTGTATTATATATTTGTCCTTTGAGTTCCAGAACTTCTCACATAGACATTAATTAGTAGTTCATTACATGCTATTTTACTATGAATCCCTGCATGTCTCATAGTTTAATGGGTTACCAAATGCATGTTTACTGAATGTGAGTTTCAAGAGAATAGAAATTTGTCTTGCAGTTTAAAGGGTCATCAAATGTATTTTCACTATATGTGAGTTTCAAGGGAAGAGAACTTTACTGCTTCTCATGCTAAGTCTGTTTTTTTTTAAAACAAGAAAAACTTTTATTAAATTATCATGTATGACATAAACTATGTTACATTTATATAAATGAAAATAAACCACAGTGACACAATCTCAATTGCAAGCATTAAACATTCCAAACCATGCCAACACAACTGTAGCTGCAAACATTATACATCACTTTTAACATATCCAGTCATTTTTAGTCAGTCAGTATATAGCTCATTCAAATCCTGCCCTCTTTTAAACCTCGTTTCTCCTTTGCATGTTTGCTAAGTTTGTTTTCAATGTGACAGTGTTTTGTTATTTTTAGAAAATGTCTGTCAGTGTTTTTTTTTTTTGTAAAATCTGAAACAAAAGTTTTAAAAGAATTCCAAATATCCTTCATAATTATAAAAATAAAGGAGAAAATATTATGTGCAATGACAGGATATTTATGGTAATCAAGGTAAAATGGACAAGTAATGGAATATTGGTATGGCTGTCAGGGGTCTAATTCATTACCCTACATAGGGCTCCATTTATCCATGATAGGCTCTGTTGACTCTCGAGGTGTATGTTGCAATGGGACCCAAACACTTACGCGAATTTAACTTTCACCAAAAGTCAAATTCACGCTCACACATACCCGAAATTGTTGTTCATCGAAGCAGCAATTTCGGGTATGTGTGAGTGGTGTGCCGGTCGCACTGCGGTGTGAGTAAGGGAATATTCCTTTACTCCACTGTAGTGTGACCTTGGAGTGAGAATATTTAAGTAGGGGGTGTTTGGGGGCACAGGGGGGCAAAGCCCCCCTGCAAAAACATTTAATTAGTGGTTTTGTTTTGTTTTTTTTTCATATTTTAACGGAAATGCTTTTTTGGATTAAAGCACTTTCGTTAAACTGTGATCAGTATATATGGATTCGGACACTTGCTTTTTCGAGCAAGTGTCCTAGATCCGTTGCAACAATACAGCATTATTAGTCATTCAAGTAGGATAGACCTGCACTGATTGACATTAGCTTTCTTCCACTGATTGTCTCTCTCAGATGGGATTAAGACCCCCTCTCCAAAAAAGCATGTTATATGCTGCAATATTTCTGATTCTGTGTATGACTTGTGGGTTGCTAAACAAAAGCTGCTGCAGCATTTATATTGTCTGTAATTGCTTTTCTTTATTCACTGCATGAAAAAAATGAACTAATTCATTTATAGGCCTGAACTATGTAATATAATCTAATTATTTGCATTTTAGTAATATATTTTTGCAGTACCTTTTTTACAATTCCTGGCAAACAAAAATGGATTGACATTTGTAAGGTTAAGGTCTACATTATTTGGACTGATTATCAGAACAGTCTGAACTTCAGAATCCATTTTGTAATCATTGTTGCCTATTACTGTGATACAGACTTCTCTACAAGATTGCATTATAAAGGATTTCTGCATTTAGTTACTCTGGCAATCAGCGCTAAAGCTCCAACTTGTTAATGAGCTGCTTCTTGGGGCAAGTGTTCAGGGTTTGAATCTTTCCACCTTCATTTACCTTTTGAGAGACATTGACCAAGTCACTTAACCAGACAGTGATTTGGAGCAACTGGAAGTATGGGCTAGGCTCCCTGATGGTCTATTGGACTGCATGTATAGTAACTATAACCCGGTTGTTGTTGTTTGACATCCATCCCTTACTGCATAGCTGATTACACTTCTATTTAAACTGTGTTACACCTGACTGGATTTTATGGTGTGATACTAGTGATCTTTATACAATTTTATGTAGTTCATCCAAAGCCAACAATAAAGTACATGAAATTTATTTCTTCATACCAATGAGGAGTGTACACTGTCAACAAGGTGACTACAACCGCTCATCAGGGTGGGATCGCTCAATACCTTATGCTCTAATTTGTCCTTTTTTAAACAGTTTTAATCTTGCTTTGCAGGACTAGTGTGCATGTATGCTTGTGTGTGAATTAAGTAGGAATATTTTGGATACTCTGTGTGCAACAAATTTGAAATATGGGACTCATCATTGCTTTATTATCATTTTTTACAGAGAAATATGAGAAGGATGCAGTCAACAATGCAGCTATAATTGTTGGGTTTGGTGATGTCTATAGATAAAAACTAACTGACTCTTCTGAGCTGATAAAGTTAAAAAGTCATTAATCTGTCATTGCAGGACTAATGTGCATTTGGGTAAAGAAAACTGGAATACTTTACTGTGGCCATTTTTATCGCAATTGAAAATTACGTGTTCATAGTTGATTTAGTCGACATAATTGTTGAGTACAGATACTGATAAATTATAATGACACCAGTTTGAGTGGCCTATTATGGTTGAAATATTCTAAAATTGGCATGTTTGTCATTATTGGTTCATACATTTTGTTTCACTGCTTACTGGAAAATGTTCAAAATTACATATTTAAAATACATGCTAACAAATGTTAATGTATTAAATAAAAATCTAAATTAAAACAATCAGAAAGATGAATGAAAGAACACATGCATTTATGCATGGCCATAAAAAATGTATGCAGGGCCCATGGTTTGAAAACAGCCCACAGGGACCAAGGTGCACTTACTCCACCACTGGTCAAATTCATTTTCAGTGAATGTGAGTTTCAATGCATTTTTCAATGCATGTGAGAAGAGACAATTACTGTTGCTCATTTGCTCCTGCTAAGTTTGCTTTCAGCATGGAAGTCTTTTGTTTTATTATTTGTTTTATTAAAATTTGCAATAAAAGTTTTAAACTAAATCCAAATCTCTGTAATCATTACAAAGGTGAAGAAGAACATAGTATGCATTCTGATAGGTTTTAACAGTGTTTATGGTAACTGGTGAGAGACAGCCAAGTAATGGGAAACTGGAATGGCTTGGGTGGGGCTTGATCCATTACTCTGCTGAGGCTCCCATTTGACAATGGTCCATCTTTGGTCATAAGTCGAATGATTGATCCATTACTCTGCTGAGGCTCCCATTTGACAATGATCCATCTTTGGTCATAAGTCAAATGACAAACCAATTCTGTATTCAGGGCAAATAAATAATATTTTTACTTGTGATGTATGACAATGCAGTAAAGTATTATAGGCCATTACTATACTTATATACTATATATATATATATATATATATATATATATATATATATATATATATATATATACTATACTGAGCAAAAGTTAAGCTTGGCACCCACAGTAGGAAATTAATATAATTTCCAATATCGGACTGTCAGAAAAGGGCATATGAACTAAAGCCACAGGGTCCTGTATTTGAAAGGATATCTGTTTGTCATACTTTGAGAAATCATTACAAAATGTTCAGCTAATAACAACAGGGAATTTCAATATAAAATGCAATGCAATTCATACCATACAGTTTCCAGTATACCTTACCTCTGAATTTGACTCCTCAGCTTTAGCCGCATGAAAGCATGGCACTGTACCCATGGAATATTACCAATGAAAAATTTTTTTTTCTGGTGAAGTACATAAGATTTTTACTTTTTATGTTACGATAACTTAGTTTAAATATATTCTGAGATTAGTTTAACTTGGCCTTTTCCAGAGAGGTCAAAAAGCTGAAACCAAGCATAGTGCCAGACTCTAACAACATTCCCAATGAAAAGCTGGATTCACTAGCTTTGTATCAGTTTCCTGATGACAGTTCACAATAAAAAAGATAACAGACATCTAATAAGATACTTGGGTACATAACACATCCATAGTTACTTAATGGAATGTACTCATTAATATGTATAGTAGTGTATGATTTCAGAATATCATGGTCATGTTGCTCTTTGACATACTGTTTTCCCCAAGCGATCCTGTAACTTCCATTTGCTTTCATACTCCACCATACACCAAAAATGAAACCCACATTCTCTATACTCTTGATGTTTCATTGAGATGAAAATGAAAAAACAGTAACATCCACAGTAATTTATTTCCACATGCTACTATAGGGCTCCATGCCCACGTGAATTGCCATAAAAATTAAATTAAAAAATACAAGTGTATTGTGCTGTGAGCAGAGTGTATTGTCATAACTGTTCAAAGACCTATCTGGCTTCATGCCAGAAAAAGTGAAAGAATATCAAATCACAATAATTAACATAAAACTGGAGATTTCATACACTAACCTTTGTCTCTTTAACATGATCAGTCTCAGCCTTCCCAGCCTTCCATTAGCTTTCTTCCACTGATTGTCTCTCATAATTTTCAACCTTCTATCCTGAAATTGTAGAATGCTACCTGTCATGCAGTGTGGAACAAATTGACAAAATGTGGAACACAGGAATACTTACAAATAACGTCAGCTAGATAGTTCATAGCATGGTTAATAATAATTTCTTCATACTTATTAAAAGTTGTTTTGGTGAGGTAGTGCGATTTAATATTATTTACCATGACTTATTTATTTATTTTTATTGTGCTTATCACTGTGATGTCGCTGGGACACTCCAGACCCTTTTTAAGCAAAGAGATAGGGAGAAAAGCTCATAGATGCGCACAGCCAATGATGTAGTTATATTCAATGGGTAATGGCACTGTTAGTTAATGGAAATGAATGAGTGTGTGTGTGTGTGTGTGTGTGTGTGTGTGTGTGTGTGTGTGTGTGTTTGTACATAGTTGTAGTGTATCAACAGGTTGCCCATACTTTTTCACTTAGCATCACAGTAAGACTTTGTACAGAATAAATGGTCTGGATAGAATTTGTTTCATAGCAACTGATCACTGACATAGTGCACAGTGAATAGCTTAGCTATTATACATTGCTTGGTTCTTTTAAGTATTTGTTTGTTATTCCTTCTGTGAAGATTCTGCTTTTCTTGCCTCTGTGCGAGTTTTATCCAGGTGCCCTGGTTTTCTGCAACACCCTGAAAGTTATGCTGCAGGTGGATTGGTATTCCTCCAGTTTAATTGTAGATTAAGTGTTCAGACTGTGTGTGTGTGTGTGCGCACATGCTCATACATGCATGTGTGTATGTTCATCTTCTGATAGATTCCTTTTGTCAGGGGCAGTGCCAGTATGTGTGTGCATGTGTGAAAAAAATAATAGCACCAGTTTTATCTGTGGATGTACACAGTATTTGGAGATACATACATAAAATAGTTAACAAATATCTATATTTAAAAAAAGAAGGCATAATATGCATTACAGATCATCTAGAGTCTTAGAGCTTTTGAAACCAAGACCCCTGGCTTAATAAGGGGATAAGGCCACACCTTCCACTGCCCCCACTGGGGCTTCACTGTCTGTTTCTTAAGAAATGTGCACCAAGGCTTTTGTCTCACCTATGCAATACCTAGGGAGCCTCTCTCAAAGTTGGTCAACTCTACATGCCTTTCTTTTTCCTATTCTTCCCTGAACACCATACAACCTTTAATTCTGCTCTGCCTTATATTCCATTTCTACTAACTGATGCTCCATCTGCTGCAACTGTTTCAGTGCCTTCCTGGTTTATCTTGAACTTCTCACAGTCATTTCTGCAAATTTCATTCCCAGCATCCTCTGGGAGACAACACTATTGTTGACCCTCTAATCTTCTGAGACAGGAAAGCCTATTACTGATCACTTAATTTCACTTATCCATTCTGACTCTTTAGGTGCAGAGTCTATCATTCAAACTACAGTTACCTGCATCATAGGCTGGGCCACAAACTCCTGTGGCACAGAAGTTAGACTGAACCTAATTTTCAACTGATAATATAACTTGTTTGTGTTTATACTATTTTCATCAGCAGACTTTAGTTTCTCACTCAGTCCTCAGCTGAATTCTTCACTTTATAGTGATTCACTATAACCCTGAAGTTAAGTCCTAAACAATGAGGGTAAAGCTCATAGAATATTTTTGTAGTCTTCTTAAGGAATTATGGCATGTTTTGATGTACATGTTGTAATGCAACGTGTTACTACTAACATGTTCTGTTCTAATCTATGACAACAAAATAAACTCTCTGTGAGTCTGGATCCTCAAGCACTACTATAATTCCAACTTCATGATTTGCTGTTACCGCTTCCATTCATTCATTTCTTGTTTTATGAACATCTCTGGGTCTGTGAGGTGATACTGTGTCTGCAGGGAGTTTAATCATCCATGTGTGAGAAGAAAGGCTGTTACAACAGCCTCACATACACACACACATTTCTTTTATATATTTTAATAGCAGTATTCTCCTCCTGTCTGGACAGGCCGGTGCTACTTTCCTTTATCCATTTAAATGATGCTTGTTCTGACTTTTGCTGCTTTCCTTCGGTGAAAGGCTGCACTGTAATGAAAGTAGCATTATGCGGTATCATTACTCTGAATGGGGAGAACTGTCACAGATTAGCCATATGCTGCTTTACTGATGTCAGGACCATCTTTTGCCAGAGCATGTAAAGTGGAAGTAGAATAGCTCTACGGAAGTGAAATAAAAATCACAGCCATTATCTTTTTCAAGCACTAGCATCGGACACATATACATTAAAGGGCAGACTCAGCCATCAACTTCTGTCAGACCTAAGATCTGATACAGCTGCATTTCAAGGCAGTATTAACTAGCCTGGTGGGGGGGGGGGTCTGATTTGCAATTCATCTACAAGTCTCTCACACTCGTGATACAGTATGTGAGCTGATAGATCCTCTGTGCAAGGATTACTAAACATGTTTTCAAGTGACTGATATGTTTGTGTCTAGACTTTCTGACAAGGGAATTATTTCCACGACAGTCAGCCTTTTGGGAAGAAGTTTTGAGCAAGTATTGTAGTGGCTATCTAAAAAAACTTCTTTGACCATTTACATCAATCATGGGTCTATATTAGAACACTGAACGTTCAAATTTCAAGTGTTCTAATATCGAACCCTATGAATCGAAAATTTAAAACATCGAACATACAGAACAGTGAATTTTTTCCTAGGGAAAAAATTTGCTGTTCCAAAACACATACACACAAGCACACCAAACAAACAGCAATCCACACACATACACCTAAACTCTTACACCTAACCCTACACTAAACTATACATACACCACTAACTATCCACTTACCTTAACCCAAACCCTAACCCTAAGGTCCGTCACTATTGCACAGACACCTCATCCGCGCCCTAACCCTAACTCACCTACTCCGCCCTAACCTTCACGTCCACACAATCGCACACTTACCTGAACCCGACCCGTAACTTTCCACCACAGCGCTGAAAATACTGAAGCAACAAAAACGGACAACCGAATTCTTTCCCTAGAAAAAAATTTGGTTTTCTGTTTCTTTGATATTTTCAGCGTTCGCTGAAAACAGGTCGATATTAGAACTCGAAATTTTGAACATTAGGTGTTCTAATATATACCCTCAATCACTACCTTTAACTGAACAAACTTTACACATAATAATCACATGAAAAAACTTGCAGTGATTTTTTTTCTGTTAAATAAAACCAAGCTTTGCAGCTACTTCATTATGAAAAACAAAGTTTATAAAAAAATAAAATGTTTTTTCTCCAAGTGAAAGTTCATCCTTATTTCCTTTGTGTTCATTTTTTAACAGGTTGTGTTTCACAAACTTCATTCCCCAGGAGGTTCATGACCTCATAATAAAAATATGAAGTCCTTTCCTACACCGTATTTTTCTCTAATGACTATCTTTAACTAAACAAAGGACCACACACTCAACAGGAACAACTGCAGTTAAATGTAGATGTAATACAGGCTACAGCATGAAGCATATAATGCTTTGAATGGGGAACTTCACAAAGAACAGCATGAAACCTCAAGTAATTTCCATTCTGTAAACTATCTGTCTCACAAAGTTTAGTTCCCAGTTCTTTTTTTTTTCTACAGCAGAAAAACAGAATTTATTTTTTCTGTGTAAATACCACATTTAAACAACAGCTGTGGATCAAGGGGGATGAGGATCTATTGTCATGTAGCCAGTGCTCTGTAGTACAAAGCCCAGACTTGGCAGTAGAACAGAGAGTCCCTGAGCAGAATGCAAAGCCTCCAACTGCTCACACATAATGTAAGCAACAGTTAGATAGAAAATATAAAACAAAGGCTCTGGATGGCAATAAAGGACCAGAGGGCCCACCCAGTCTCTACATAACATAAAAATACCCCATCTTCTCCTGGTTTGAATTTCTTCATAAGTTAAGTGGTTTTATAACATGGTGAGAATGGACTCCTTTCTTAAATTAGGGAAGATTTTAAAGTTTATGAGTTCAATACTTCATCAGACTTATGTTTGCCAAGAAAACTCACCTCAGCAGTAACAACACTCTCAGAATGATGTCCTTCTGTAGTTTATGCGGCACAACATGTTTACGTATACCTGGAGAGTATGCTTATTTCCCAGTGCAGATTTATATACTGTACTTAGTCTTAAATTTTGCTGGTATTTTTAATTTTAACTTTTTACAAAGGCAAATGTTTTTTCTAGAATCATTCTCATTCGCATTCACACACATGCACGTACACACACGTGCATATGTGTGCATGCACATATGCATTCACACATACACACACATGCATATGTGCACACACACGTAAATATGGGTGCATGCACGGGTCTATATTATATTCTCGAATGCCAACAATGTTGAATCTGACATTGTCGATACAAGAACAGCGAACGCTCAGAATCTCGAGCGTGTAAATGGAAATCTCCGTAAGAGGAGATTTCTGTTTACTGCAATGTAGTGCAGTCTCTGAGT